>NC_035449.2:134433719-134618656 GCF_002127325.2 Helianthus annuus | reverse complement strand
GATCCTTGGCATTATCTTACGAGATGGCCACGACCAGAGCACGGGGTGTAGGCGTACACCCGACGTGTATAACTCTTTAATGTGGTGTGTCATTTAATCTCTAGCCCGGACAGCAGATCCCGGGCCACCAGAGATATAAGTGCATGTAATTCGTTCACAAGTTTATATTATATAATTATCCCAAGTTAATAAAAATATTTATGCCTTGTGCATTTAAATCAATTTTCAATCATTTTCAAAATGAGTCAGTCGATTTGTATTTACCAGTGTAAACTGACGTATTTTTCCCAAAAGGTTAAGTGCAGGTACTATACGGAAATAGGCTGGTTGTTTCCTAAGAGCGTCCACTAGTCTCGCAACTCGGACGACGTTATATCTGTTGAACTATTTTTATCTTATTTTTATTTGATCCGCCTGTGGATCCATTTCAACTACTGTGATATTTATTATTGCACTTTATTTAAAGTTGAAATGTCTCTATTCTGCTTCCGCTGTGCATTATTATATTGTGTTGATTGTCTATGACGATGCCAACTACGTCACTGTACCCCACACCGGGCCCACCGGTGACACGTGGAAATCGGGGTGTGACAGGTTGGTATCAGAGCCAACGCTGAGTGAATTAAACACTAGTCTTTTGTGTTTAATCTCAGTTACACAATTGCACATTTCTCGATTTTCGAGTCTAGACAAAGAACTTAGGAAATGTTCAACTTTTCGTTTAATTTATGTTTATTATTTTGCCTTGTCTTATATATTTGTTGTGCAACTTGTTTGACTTTTGACAGGATCACTATGCCGCCACGAATGAGAGGTCGAGGAGGATTTGCTACATCCCATGACCATGAGGCAGGGCCCTCACATAGGCGAGCACCATCCGCCACGCACAACACAGCCGCCAACGACCTTTGGAGGTCTTTCGCCGAGCCTGCTAGACACTCGGTATCCGCCAGCACTTCACCGTCTTTACCCCACTCGTTTGGGCCCCACTCGGAGAATGGGCCCCATGGTTCGCATGGATCCTACATACCTTTGCATCAGTCACCGCACCAGTATCCAGCGCCAGTCTACCAGGGTTTGTATAACCCTAATGCTTTTGTGGATGAGCCAGTGGGTCATAACCCACTTGGACCGGAGGACCACTTTTCTGGTGGTCACGAGATGGACGTCGACGAGGATACAGACCCCTCGCTACCACCGTCAGGTACGCCTAACCATCCGATTGAGATATCGGATGGGCCGCCATTTAGGGGATCACCCTACAATGGTGGGGACAGCTTTCAGGAGAGGTTTAAGCAGCATGATTGGTATTACACCCCCAGCCACAACTCTCCGATGCTCCAGTCTCACCAGGTTTCGCCGGTGCACTCGCAGCACCACTCGCAGCAGCAGCAGCTTCAGCAGCAGCCGCCTCTACCGCAGGACCTATCTGAGGCCCTATGGCGTGACGTGATCACTCCGTCACCACCGCCGCCACCAGTTTTACCTCCTCCGCCTCAGAGGCCTAGGAGGAATGCGCGCATGTCTACGCGCGGAGGGATTCGCATAGGCACCCCTCCACATGTTGGTAGCAGCCGCTACACGTCTCTTCCCGGGGAGTCCGAGACAGGGGAGTCTCAGCATCCCGTATCGGAGGTCACTTCTGTACCGATCCCGCCTCTGCCGCCGCAGAACTATGGAGAGCCGATTCCGGCTTATGCTAGTGCAGCTCAGTTTAACCCATTCGAGCATGTTTTCCCTCAGGGTTATGATTACACGGGAGACCCTTATTGGCAAGCTGTGAACTACAGCTCACTCCCACCTAGTGGTCCATTGGGAGACACTTGGGCTGCTGGGCAGTCTACTTTTGGTTACCCTCCGGGTTACCAGCAGCCACCGCAGTCGCAGCCGTACCAGCCACCGCAGTCGCAGCCGTACCAGCCACCGCCACCGGCGCCTATGATGTCGCCGCCGCAGGTTCAGGAAATCCTGCATGGGATTGATAGCATGCGACGTGAGTTTCAACACGAGATGCGAGCTGATCGCCGTCGCACCAATGGCATGTTCAAGAAGGTGTTTGACCTGCTCAAGGGTAAGAGCAAGAGGGATCATTGAATCCTTTAATTTTTGTCTCATGTACTCATGTCCCTGCGTGGACATCTATCCTTGTATTCTACCCCTGCGTGGGTATATCTATCTTATTCTACCCCTGCGTGGGTATGCTGTTCTGTTGACCCCTGCGTGGGTTTGCTTTGTTTTATTTGGTTATTGTTGTTATTTGTTTAGCCCCTGCGCGGGTATGTTATTCATGTGATTCATGTTATTTCAAAGGTCCGTTTAGGGCAAAATATGTACTAGTACTTGTTTGAAATTTGAAATGGTTAGTTTGAATTTCTCATTTTATTTATATGCATGAAAATAATATTAAAATAATGGAAAATATCAATTTTTATTTGATTTGCCATTTATAAGGATCTTAGTAAGGTATAACCTAGCTTGAATGCCTTATTAACAGGCCTGGCTGTGATGGTAAAACCTGGTTGAAAAGATTCAACTCCCTGTTAACATCTGAAAACATGTTAACATTCCTGGCTAAGCGTGATCGGTAGAATCACACAAGCCACCCTTTTTAATAAATTATCTACAGATTTTATCTGTATACAAGTCTATTAATGACTTGATACCTACGGGTTATGACTATGTCATATAGTGGCAGTTGTGGTTTATAACTCCCTGCCAAGAAAAGAATTATCTACAGATTTTATCTGTACACAAGTCTGTTTATGACTTGATACCTACGGGTTATAACTATGTTATATAATGACAGTTGTGGCTTATGACTCTCTGTCTAGTAAAGGATTATTTGTTTAATTATACAATTTATAATCCTATAAAAATCTAAATTTATAATTTAGTAATTGTCCATGTGACTAGGCCTATGGTGCCAATATATATATTTTCATTCCTTGATTGCTAATAAGAGCCTGAATGAAATTTATTAAATTAACTGCTAAGGTTATTGATACCATGGTTAATAAATCGTCTAGAACGATAATACTGTTAGGTTCTAAATTAGACCTTGTCCTTTATTGTAGCTTAAAGCTACAATGGCCAAATCGGAGGAGACCAACAGTCATTCTGGGGAGCACCCAGACAATACCAGGATTCACGTCACTGGTGAAGAATTGCAAGCACTGATAGATAATGCTGTCGCCAAGGCTATGGATAGGCAGTTCAAGGAATCTAGTGGTACTCAGAGTAGAACCCGCACAGTGACGCATGTCAAGCCCAAGACTCATTCTGAGGCTCATAGTAAGCCGCCATCTAAAAAGAGTGAGCCGAAGAAAGCTGAGGATGATAATCACTCCTCCAACCACAGCAGCGTCCCAAAGCAGGAGATTAAGCTGAAACATGACACGTACAGCAGGTCCTGTACGTACAAGTATTTTGTATCTTGCAAGCCCAGAGATTTCACTGGGGAAAAGGGAGCCGTCGATTGTATGACGTGGATTGATGAGATGGATACTGTGGTTGATATCAGCGGGTGTGCTGATAGGGACGTCGTGAAGTACGTGTCCCAGTCATTCAAGGGAGATGCGTTAGCATGGTGGAAGTCACTCCTACAAGCTGCCGGTAAGGCCACACTGTACGGTTTGTCATGGGAACAGTTTGTGGCCCTGATTAAAGAGAACTTCTGTCCGCAGCACGAGGTCGAGCGAATCGAATCGGATTTTGTATCCTTAGTTATGAAGAACCTCGATTGTCAAGCGTATCTTACTACGTTCAACACGTTGTCTCGTTTAGTACCTTACTTGGTGACCCCAGAGCCGCGTAGGATTGCTCGATTTATTGGGGGTCTGGCACCGGAGATAAAGGCGAGTGTTAAAGCTTCAAGACCTACTACATTTAGATCCGTAGCAGATCTATCCCTCTCCCTCACTCAGGACGTGGTTAGATTGAGAGCCATGAAGAGCTCTGAGGAGAACAAACGGAAACGTGAGGATGACACCTCGCGAAGATCTGAAAAGCGACATAGAGGGAACAACGACCACAGGAAAGGGTCGGGGTCTAGGAAAAGTGATCATCAGTCGGGTGAGAAACCCAGATGCAAGATCTGCAGGAGGCACCACTTTGGGAGGTGTCGGTTAGAAACAAAATCCCAGTCTTCGGAGAAACGATGTGGAATCTGCAAGTCCACAGATCATAAAGCTGTGGATTGCAAGAAAATGAAGGATGCAACCTGTTTTGGTTGCAACGAGAAGGGGCATATTCGGCCCAACTGCCCAAAGAACGCGAAGAAAGCAGATGATGGGAAGAAGACTAATGCGAGAGTCTTCAGAATGGACGCTAAGGAAGCAGTCCTTGACGACAACGTCATTACCGGTACGTTTCTTGTAAATGATGTTTTTGCTAGAGTCTTGTTTGATTCAGGAGCTGATAAGTCGTTTGTAGATGATAAGTTTTGTAAACTGTTGAACCTTCCTGTTAAAACCTTAAGTGTGAAATATGAGGTGGAATTAGCCGATGGAACCTTAGAAACCGCCTCGACTGTTCTAGATGGATGTGTTATATCCATTAGGAATCATTCTTTCCCGTTATCCTTGCTTCCCTTTAAGTTAGCTGGATTCGACATAGTAATAGGCATGGATTGGTTGTCGAGTAACCAAGCCCAGATTCTGTGCAATAGAAAGCAGGTGATAGTGAAGACTCCGTCTGGTGAGTCACTTACTATTCAAGGAGATACCCAGCATGGATTGCCGGAGCAAGTGTCCATGCTCAAGGCATCCAGGTGCATGCAGAAAGGATGTGTCATTTATATGGCACAGGTTACCATTGATGAGCCGAAGCCGAAGATTGAAGATATCCCTGTTATCTCGGAATATCCTGAAGTGTTTCCTGAAGAACTACCCGGTTTGCCACCGGATAGGCAAGTAGAGTTTCGGATAGATATCATTCCAGGCGCTGCACCTGTAGCAAGAGCACCATACAGATTGGCACCAACGGAGATGAAGGAGTTGAGGACGCAGTTGGATGAGCTTTTGGCCAAAGGTTTTATTAGACCTAGCTCGTCTCCTTGGGGAGCGCCAATCTTGTTCGTTAAAAAGAAGGATGGGTCGATGCGTCTATGCATCGATTATCGTGAGCTTAACAAGGTCACTATCAAGAATAGATATCCGTTACCCAGGATCGACGATCTGTTCGATCAGTTGCAAGGAGCAAGCTACTTCTCCAAGATTGACCTGAGGTCAGGTTATCATCAGTTGAAGGTCAAGGATGAAGACGTACACAAGACAGCGTTTAGGACTCGTTATGGACATTACGAGTTCCTAGTGATGCCGTTTGGGCTCACTAACGCACCAGCCGCGTTCATGGATCTCATGAATCGCGTCTGCAAACCCTATTTAGATAAGTTCGTCATCGTCTTCATTGATGACATTCTTATCTACTCGAAGAGCCAAGCTGGCCATGAGAAACACCTTCGTTGTATTCTCAAACTTCTGAATCAAGAGAAGCTTTATGCCAAATTTTCGAAGTGTGAATTTTGGCTTCGAGAAGTCCAATTCCTTAGACATGTAGTAAGCGAGCGTGGTATCCAGGTAGATCCCGCTAAAGTAGAAGCAGTCATGAACTGGCAGGAGCCGAAGACTCCTACTGAGATTCGCAGTTTCCTCGGATTGGCAGGATATTATAAGAGATTTATCGAGAACTTCTCAAGAATTGCTGCGCCCCTAACTTCATTGACTCGTAAGAAGATTAAGTTTGATTGGGGCCCTAAGCAGCAGGAATCCTTCGACATTCTAAAGAAGAAGTTAAGCAATGCTCCAGTGTTGACATTGCCCGATGGTATAGATGAATTTGTGGTGTATTGTGATGCATCACATACTGGCATGGGTTGTGTACTCATGCAGAAAGGCAAAGTCATTGCCTACGCTTCTCGACAACTCAAAGTGCATGAGAAGAACTACACCACCCACGACTTGGAATTGGGTGCAGTTGTATTTGCTTTGAAGCTATGGAGACACTACTTGTATGGAACCAAGTGTATAATTTATTCGGATCACAAGAGTCTTCAGCATCTGTTCAATCAGAAGGAATTGAACATGCGTCAAAGGCGATGAATGGAAACTCTCAATGATTATGACTGTGAGATAAGATACCATCCAGGCAAGGCAAATGTGGTTGCCGACGCCTTAAGCAGAAAAGAAAGGGTTAAACCGATCAGAATCAATGCCAAGCGCATTGAAATAAGGAATAATTTGAATGAAAGGGTGTTAGCTGCACAGAAGGAAGCTGTGCTGGAAGCTAACTATCCTGCAGAAAAGTTGGGAGTAACTGAGGAGCAGTTATCCCACGACAAGGATGGAATGTTACGACTAAACGGACGAATATGGGTTCCAGTATATGGAGGACTTCGGGATGTTATCCTCCAGGAAGCCCACAGCTCTAAATATTCCGTTCATCCTGGAGCTGATAAGATGTACCAGGATTTGAAATCAAACTACTGGTGGATTGGTTTGAAAAAGTCCTTGGCCGAGCATGTGGCCAAATGTTTGACTTGTGCGCAAGTCAAGGCCGAGCATCAGAAGCCGTCAGGTTTGCTCCAACAACCTGAAATTCCCAAATGGAAATGGGAAATGGTGACAATGGATTTTATCACCAAGTTACCAAAGACGAAAAAGGGAAATGATACCATATGGGTCATAGTAGACAGACTGACTAAGTCAGCTCATTTTCTACCCATCAAAGAGACGTATAGCTCAGATATGTTGGCTCAATTATACGTCGATAAGATAGTAGCACTACATGGTATACCTATATCTATTATCTCTGATAGAGATACTAGATATACGTCGCATTTTTGGAAGAGTTTCCAACAGTCGTTGGGCACTCGTTTGAATTTTAGTACGGCTTATCATCCTCAGACTGATGGTCAGAGCGAGCGTACTATTCAAACCTTGGAAGACATGCTTCGAGCATGTGCGATCGACTTAGGTGGTAGTTGGGATAAGAACCTACCACTGATTGAATTCTCCTACAACAATAGCTACCATTCCAGCATAAAGGCTGCGCCTTTTGAGGCCCTATACGGTAGAAAGTGTAGATCGCCCATTTGTTGGGCAGAAGTTGGAGATGTCCAGTTGTCTGGACCAGATATCGTCTTTGAGACGACAGACAAGATCGTTCAGATCCGTGATCGTTTGAAAGCTGCCAGGGATAGGCAGAAAAGTTATGCGGATCCTAAGCGCAAAGATTTTCACTTTGATGTGGGTGAAAAAGTGTTGCTTAAGGTATCACCTTGGAAAGGTGTAATGCGATTTGGAAAGAAAGGCAAGCTAAGCCCGAGATATATAGGACCTTTCGAGATAATCGAACGTGTCGGGGCAGTCGCTTACAAGTTAAACTTGCCTGAAGAGCTTAGTGCCATTCATAATGTGTTTCACATCTGTAATTTGAAGAAGTGTTTCGCTGACGATTCACTGGTTATATCGCATACAGATATACACATAGACGAAAGTCTAAAATTTGTGGAAAAACCTTTGTCGATTGAGGATCGACAGGTAAAGAAGCTTCGACGGAAGCACGTGCCTATTGTTAAGGTCAAGTGGGATGCCCGTAGAGGTCCCGAATACACGTGGGAAGTGGAATCCACGATGAAAGATAAATATCCCCATTTGTTTGAATAAATCTCGGGGTCGAGATTTCTTTTAAGGGGGTGAGGATGTGACACCTCGAAAAATTCCGTCCAATAATGTCTTGACACGTGTCATAAGGTTCCGTTATGTGAAAACATACTTTAGAGGGACTAAAAGTGACAAACAGTGAAAACTATGGAACGTAAGGGTCCAAAGTGTCAACAACGGATAAATAGACTCTATGATAACCCTACATAATGTTCATAACCTTTAACGGATGGTTCATGGATCATACGACGCGGGAATTGCACAAAAGTGAAGTATTTCAAACTATAGGGGCCAAAAGTGTCAACATGTTTAATTTATACCTCTGAGTGAACTTTTGGCAGACCCGAAGCTTTGTATAGCTAAAATATACTCACTAGAATATGTGGTAAAAATTTCATGAAGTTTCGTCAACGTATGAGAAAGTTATGGCCAAAACCGTACTTAAGGGACTAAAAGCGTCAACGTCGAATTTCATGGCTTTTCGGTTGAGCGCAAAGTTATCCGAGGACATTACCATGTTGGTAAAAGTCCTAAGGTTCTTAAAAACCAAGTTTGGGGGTTTACGGGTCGAGAAAAGTGGCCGAAACATCGCGTACAAGCTCAGGGACCATTTCTGCCAAAACTGAAGCAAGTTTGGCTGAACCAGGGTCAGGCGACCCGCCTGGTAAAGCCCAAGCGGGCCGCGTGGGGCTGCCAGCGACAGGAAGTTCGGATTTGGGTCGAATTGGGTCCGATTTTGAGTGGAATCCAGTTGTTCTTGCCTCCAAATGCTCCAATTAGAAGCCATGCATGGCTATGACTACAGTAAACCTCAAAATTACAGCTTTAAATCCGAATTCATCTCATTCTTGAGCATTTACAATTGTGAACAAGAGCTCTCAAGACTTACAAAGGTTCTCAAGACTTCCTGGAGCTAATCTGATCAACAAGGCCGACTTCTAGTGTTCATTAAACACCTATAGGACTCTTGTAAGCTTTCAATTCAATCTTTAATCTGTTATTACCTTGATTATTGCTAAAAGTCAAACTGGGTGTTCATAAGCTTTGACTTTCTGATTAAACGGGTTTCTTTCAGTCATTTCTCGAATTGAAACCTGTTATATGTTGGTAATATTATGGGAAACAAACCCTCTAAAGGGTACTCTCTGATTCCCACTACATGCATGCTAAATGTCGAGTCAAACCTATTTCTAAAAAGTCAACAGAAGCGATTTTTGTGAAAAATGACATGAATAATGATATAGATGACATGCAATCTGATTGATCATCATAAATAACTTGTAATACATATAAGAATGTGTTTTAATCATCATCAACTCGACAATCTATAGTATAGACACGAATCGGAACCGAAAGTCTTGTAAAACGATTATTTCGTAGACTATCGATTCGGATTCGTACATGCATGTTCGAGATCTGTATTGGAAAGTATTTTTGACTATTTTTATTTTAGTTAAACTTTCTGGAATTTTCTTTGATTGAGTCTATGCTTAGCCGATTCGAATGCATGCTTCCGATTTATGCATAAAGTTGACTATTTTGCCCTTTTCGATTTAAAACGGGATTTTTGGAAAAGTGAAAGGATAGAAATCTTTATTTCTAATATATGAACTTGCACCGAAAATTTCGGATCAGTTGGTGGTCCAGATTGTGAGTTATGGCCATTAGCGTAAAACTATATTATAAATTTACATAAACGGTCCTTTTCGCGTAGAACCCGTTTCTGGCCACGTTTTGATACGAAACTCTTTACCAACAGAAGTAATATAATATTCTGGGAATTTTGATGATTTTTAATTAATTTTTGGCTGAACGGATCCTAGATCGCCTAGTCATTTCGGCTTATGTCGGTTTTGACCGTTTTAGCCATAAAATGAGTTTTACACATCCTTTTGACCCGAAACCTTTTTCTACTGATTTCATATGACGAATAAATTATTTTAAGTATTCTGGAAATATAAAAATCTCAGATTTAATTTGAAAACCCGAAAACGCCCTTAAATCGCATATTTAGCGTTTTAAGCGCATAGTGAGCGTTATACTTGTTTTAAATATATAAGACCTATACCTACTGATGTGTTTAGCATATTTTCATATAAAAACAGTAAGTATAAGTATATGAACTCAGACTTCCAGTTTTGGCACTTTTAGCCCTTGCGAAATTACTAAAATACCCCTACGGTGCATAGTTTGGTTTTAAATGATAAATTTGGTATATGGGTCATACCCTACTGATATAATATGTTATATTAAGTATATTTACGGTATGAACCAGACCCGAAATTCAGATTTCTAATTTTACTCTTTTATTATCTTTTAAATGACCAAAATGCCCTTCTAAGGCATAAATTGGGTTTAAAAGTATTCCGGGCAATATAGAACATAACTTACTGATATAATATCATATTTTAAGCATGTTATCTCAGGGAACTTGCATTTGAATCATTGGTCTACCCGTATCGCCCTTTTCGCGTTCGGTTCGGTTTACGTAACTAGTTTGCGTAAATCGACCGAAACGGGTCAAACGATATCATTTTTATTTCAAAATCCAGAATGTATTTAGTATACCCATATTATACAAGTATTCAAACTTGTCGGGTCTAAATCACATTCTATCCGGTCTTTCGCTTAATCGTGCGTAAACCGTATCATTCCTAAAAGTAACCGGTCAAAGCTTAAGCTTAAATAAAAGGCCGTTAGGAATCTAATAGGTTAATTATAAACCTTTGTTCCAGATTAGGAGGCCCGGTAAAAGCTACCAACACTTATCATTTGTGACTTATACTTGCTCAGGTAAATACATTTTGACTTATTTTCCCTATACGGGCTTGGGGTACGGTATTTAAAATACCGCTTGATCGGGCGCACAAGTCCTGCGCCTTATAGGTGTACAGTCTTGAATAGCTTGTGCGACTTCGTTTAAACAGTTTTGTCTTACTTAAAGGCTTTGGGGGGTTATTGACCGTGTCCCGGATATCCTTGGCATTATCTTACGAGATGGCCACGACCAGAGCACGGGGTGTAGGCGTACACCCGACGTGTATAACTCTTTAATGTGGTGTGTCATTTAATCTCTAGCCCGGACAGCAGATCCCGGGCCACCAGAGATATAAGTGCATGTAATTCGTTCACAAGTTTATATTATATAATTATCCCAAGTTAATAAAAATATTTATGCCTTGTGCATTTAAATCAATTTTCAATCATTTTCAAAATGAGTCAGTCGATTTGTATTTACCAGTGTAAACTGACGTATTTTTCCCAAAAGGTTAAGTGCAGGTACTATACGGAAATAGGCTGGTTGTTTCCTAAGAGCGTCCACTAGGTCTCGCAAACTCGGACGACGTTATATCTGTTGAACTATTTTTATCTTATTTTTATTTGATCCGCCTGTGGATCCATTTCAACTACTGTGATATTTATTATTGCACTTTATTTAAAGTTGAAATGTCTCTATTCTGCTTCCGTTGTGCATTATTATATTGTGTTGATTGTCTATGACGATGCCAACTACGTCACTGTACCCCACACCGGGCCCACCGGTGACACGTGGAAATCGGGGTGTGACACTCATAAAACCCCGCAATGCGCGGCTATGCTTAATTATGGGAATTTTTAATGTCGGCCAGAATTAGGATATAAGTGGATCACATTCATTATTCTAAAGGCACTTTTCATATTATTATTGATTATTCAGCCGACATAGGCATATCATCACACAAAAAAGGGATTTCTTGAATAAAATTGTGAACATCACATGCAAGGAGGGGGTGGGCCGATATCTTGGACTCTTAGAGGATTTTTATTGGGCTGACTTTTGACACCCTTGTGGAACAAAAGGAAATCACGTGAAAGAATAATGGACACGCAATACATTGATTGGGCCGCTATATTCAAAAGGAGAATTTTATTTTGATAAGGGGATATATCATCCAACACTTTGACGGCTGAAGAGGGAGCACGCACGGAGAAGGCAGCTGCCTTCGGGCGGCTGTACATGGTTTAAGGCATGACCGTTTAGGTGGCTTTCTCCAAGCGTATGGTTTATAGGGTTTGATACTTTTCTTAATTTTATTCATGATTGGATTTGTTTTTTTACGTTGACAACGTTGTTAAACAATTTGATATGTTGGTTTCTTTGAACTATTTTTATGTGTTTTGAGTTCTTACTTTACAACTTGCTCGGTTGATGACAAAACTTTGTAGCTCGTTGGGTGACATAGAGTAGTTTGACTCACACTAGTAAATAGGGTAATTGAACTGTAAAAGATCTGATGACAAAGACCTATTTTTGATTACCACTTAAATTAACCAACTTTTCAGCACCATGTCTATGTGGTGTCCAATTAATGATTAAATTAAGTTTTGTGTAAACCTAGAATCTGAAACTTGGAGGACATTACCTTTATCTTTTTGCTTGTGGCTTCTGCCCGGATGAACAATTACTTTGTTTTTCATTAAACTTTGTTCACGGATTCTTTTTAACTGGTAAAGCTTGACCACTTGTGTTGAATTCTTGGTAAACGGTTTTTATATTTGAATTATTTGTCGTTTATCAAGCATATTGGCGATATACTTGCATCGTTAGCGGGTTGGTAAATTGGTGGGTAGTTGATATAAATAAACGGATTATTAGGTTGTATGGTGAATCTTAAAAACTATCCTTAATAATTAATCAAATTCATTAATTCCGAGGCCATGTCTATGTGGTGTTATGAATCTGTAAACAGGTTTTTGTGTTAAACTTGCAATCGGGATTCTGGGTGGAGGTTGCTTTTCTTTAATATATAATAAATCTCTAGTTAAACACTAACCACAAATTCCCCGTGGATACGATACCCTACTTACGCTATCTACGTAGTTTAATTAGGTTTTTGATTGACTCTGACGACAGTCATCAGGGTCCAAACTCTTTGATCCCCTCATAAGTTAAACTACTATTAAAACTTTAACCCGGCTACTTAGGACTGTATCCATGCTGACTCAGCCTACTTAGCCGAGGGTAACATCACCTTCAAAAGAGGGGCCTACCATATTATGCATTAATAACTTAATTAATTATCTTTCAATAATCCGACCCTTTAGGATTGTATCCTTGCTGACTCAAACTACTGGGTTGAGGGTAACGTCACCTTCAAAAGAGGGGCCTACTACAATAACTAAGATAATCTCTTAAACAGTGCAAAAGTGCCGAAATAATCAAAGGTTACACTACACACGAGTCAGATCCAAGTGATTCATCTTGTCTATCTGTTTTTATTTTTATTTTATTTTTCAGCATTTTAGTTAGTTTTATTTTTCTAGTTTAAAAACCTTTTTCTAACTTTTTGATTTGATTAGACGTTGAGGATAAACCGGTACTAAAAGCTCTTGTGTCCTTGGACGACCTCGGTATCTTACCAACACTGTACTACGCCCATATGTGTGTTTAGTGTTAGTAAATATCGTGTTTTATAAATTTAAAACTTGGCTAAAAAGTGTAAAAGGGCTTAAAATATACACCTAAAATATATTACACTACACACGCATTAATGTTCTAAAAAAATATACCTTGCACTTAATGGATGTTATATACACGTGATCTTCTTCTGCGCGTTCAGGACCAGGAGAAATCGCCAAGGAATCAGAAACATTAATTTGAGCGTTTTTGTCGGACATAATACTAATCTGTATCGAACTAAAAATCAATGATCGATGCTGGATAATGAATGGCCTGGATAAAAATATTATGCAAGTTTGTTGATATGAAAGAAGATGATGAAAGTCGATTGAATTGAATATGGACGTGGGTTTGATTTTTTGTTTGAACGATGCTAGGGAACCTACAATTCTGATGTTTTGATTGCAAGAATGTAGGGGTGGTTAGGATTTATATGGTAACTGTTATTGATTATGTATATTAAATTTAAATAATAAAATAGAGTTTAAATATCTAATTACAATCCTACCCTTATAATATTTAAACAAGATCAAGGGCCAAGATGAGTTCGTTTTGTTCATAAATAGGATTTGGTTCACAAATGAACCTAACCTATATATATATACATATATATATATACATATATACATATATATACATATATACACATATATATATATATATATATATATATATATATATATAGGGCTGAGTTCTTTTCAGAACTCTAAATAACTACAGAACTTTCAGAACTCCTAATAAACAATCATTTTATATATAAGTTTTTGTATTTAGGATCTTTTTATCATCTATTATATGTATTTCTTTGATTACATACATGTTAAAACTAGTTTACATATGTTTAATTGCCAAAATTATATATATGTGTCATAACTAATTACATATATGTAAAAAAAAAACTAGTTTACATATGTGTAATTATAAAATTACATATAAAACTGATAAAATTACTTTTAACATGTATGTAATCGTAAAATCACACATAATAAATGATAAAATTATCCTAAACCTAAAAATATATAAATAAAAAGATTGTTTATTAGGAGTTCTACGAGTTCTGTAAATATTTATGATTGTGAAATGATCCTAGCCCTAAATATATAAAGAGTGAATTGCAAGTTTTGTCCTTTATCTTTAGGCCATTTTGCAAGTTTTGTCCTTTATGTTTAAATTTGACGAGTTTTGTCCTTTATGTTTAAAAATCAAACATGTTTTACCCTTTGGGCCTTAAAAATCAAGCATGTTTTGTCCTTTATGTTTAAAAATCAAGCACGTTTTGTCCTTTATGTTTAAAAAATCAAGCACGTTTTGTCCTTAAAAATCAAGCACGTTTTGCCCCAAAGGGTAAAACGTGCTTGATTTTCAAACATAAAGGACAAAACTCGTCAAATTTAAACATAAAGGACAAAACTTGCAAAATGGCCTAAAGATAAAGGACAAAACTTGCAATTCACTCATATATATATATATATATATGTATGTATGTATAGAGAGAGGAAGGTTAACGTATATTACGGCTTAACGTACGTCACGTACGACAGGTAATTACGCATGTTCATTTTAAAATCACGCACGTTATAACACAAAAATCCAAAATCACGCATATTGAAACACAATAATCACGCATGTTATAGAACAAATCACGCACATTGTTGTACGTGAAATACGTTAAGCCGTAATGTACGATATACTTTTTCTATATATATATATATATATATATATATATATATATATTTTATTAAGTTATACCAATATTTTAGGTATTAGATATGTTAATCATTCCCAAAAAAATTGTTATTATTTCAAATATATCTTTAATTTATAATTAATGATGATAATGATATTTTTGAATTAAATCATACCAAAAGTAGATTTTTATGAATTTCTTTTTAGATTTACAATGATACGTAAAACTTTATTGTTCTTTAATGACATGTAAAACTTTATAATTGATGCAAATATGCAATGTAACAATTCTTTGATGTATTTGATGAAAATTATTTCATTACTTAATTGGCTAATGATGTAAAAAAAAGAAACTTCCTAAGTAATTGGTGACTCCAACGAGAGCTCTTAAGCGCTTTAGAACCCGGTTGGGTGTTGATTATTATGAGCAACATATTAAAAACTTGTAATATGATTATCGAGCTTACCTATTTGTCTTATTGTCTTATGCCAGAGCTCGCTCTTAGAGGAGCTAAATTGAGTTGTTGCTTTAGGCCTCCCATGTTTCAGGGCCTCCAATTTTCATTTAGGGTTTTTATAGTTTTGATAATATTTTATGCAAAGAAGAGGAAGAAAGAACAATATGGTTCTATATTTTCCGATTCATCTCTACTTTATGTAGTTTTGAATTTTTTTAAAGCTACTTCTAGATAGTAATGTATGTAAAGTTTGAGACGGTAATGGTAGCTTGTGATTTCTTTTATCATCTTCGGTAATAAACTGAACAAGGGATTTTTAGGGTTGATGTAATTTTATGTTTAATTCGTAGGATGAAGTGAGAAGAGGGGTTTTTGTAGAGGTATGGCTGAAGAAATAAAGGATGTTGATGTGTGAAGAAGGCTCTTTGTAACATCCCGAAATTTAAAAACTATATACTAGAATTATAAAATACATAATAAACAAGAATAAGCTAACTAGGATAAATAACCTAGTTAGTTAAAAATCTTGTAGTAACATTTGAATGAGTTAAAAGGGCCAAAAATATAAACTAGATAAGAGTGGAGGGACTAAAGTTGTTAAATATGAAACTCTAATTACTAAGTAGTAAGAAATCAAACCAAACACCTCAAAATTGAGGTTCTGGTCGATCAACAACAGAGAGGGGCGACACCCACACCTCCAAACCCTAACATCAACAAAAACTCTAAATTGAAGGCTCAAATCACGTTGTAATCAAAATCTGAACATAGAATTGTGATCTCCTCGTCAAGAAGGTCATAAGGTATGTCAAATTAGGTTATTTTGATACAAATCAAATTCTTACATGAGATTGAAATCGAAGGTTGAGCTTGATTATGTGTTGTAAAACATGAAATTGGAAGTAATGTGAAGTCTAGGGACAAACCCTAGATGTTTCTTGTTAAAAATCTTGCATGTTAGTTGTAGAAATCAAAATCACTATAGTGGGTGATTAGTAAGTTGGTAGAACTTGATAAACACTAGGATTAAGACTCTTGTTCTAGTGAAAATTGAAATTGTGAGATAATCTCTGAAATTGTTGATGTTAAAATATGTGTATAATGTTTAATTGAAGTTAATTTGAGTGATAAATTCAAGTTATGAACTTGGTTTAGATCATGTAAAAATCTGACCCGCAAGGTGTTTGATAAAACGCCTAAATGAGGATTTAAAATGTTAAAGATTGTTAAAAACGCAGATTTACATATGTAATGAATGAATGCGTTAAAGCTTATGAAAAAGAGTTCTAATCTTTAATGAATTGGACTCTTTTAGGCAAGGAATCCGGGACGTCGAGTGGACACGCCGGAGGTGATACCCGCGGAAAAGGTGCGCTTTGAAGGTACGCGACTTTAGTCTCGTCAAATTAAGTTTATTTACTTTGGTTTGAAATGTAATTGATGATGTAGAGTAAAGGATGCGTTTGATGTGTCGCTAAGTGCCGAAGTGCACTCGACTATCAAACGGGTCAAAACAAGAACTCGGTATTTAGTTGGGTTAGTCATTGAAGTGATGGTTTTCACTAAATGGCAAAACGGGTCAAAATGATGTTTTAAAATAGTCACGGAAGTAGCGACTTGAAAGTCTCATATCTAGATAAATGATAAATTGCACCATGCTAATGATTTGGTGATAGTGAATCTAAGTATAAGAACCCGGGATATGGGTCGAACAATGATGTTAAAGGAAAAAGGATTGTTGAAACGGAATGCTTGAATTCCGAACAATCAAGTAATAGTTTTAGAGGAAATGCAAAGCCAGGGAATTGGCATGAAAACACCAAGTATGTGAGCCCGGGTAGTTGGGTAAATATGTTGAAAAGGTTTTAAGAATGAAAAGAGATGCTATGCACTCATACTATTGGGTCGAATAACGGAAATAAGGAAATTTGGGAACCAAATTGTGGGTATCTCGGTTTCCGCAATGTAAAATTTACATGATTAAGTCCGAGGTTTTATTACGGACTCATAGCAAGAAGAATCGGTTAAATCGGATAAGCGAGTAAAAAGTTACGAACTTGTAAAGTTGAAAAATAGCAAAAGAGTAAATGTGCAGAGCCCACCGTAAATTACGGTTCCACCGTAATTTACGGTGGAGCTCAAACTGTTACGGTGAGAACCTCCTGAGTTACGGTAGAACCATAATCATTCCAGGTCCACCGTAAGTTACGGTGACACCGTAATTTACGGTGGAACCCAGGAAAAACTTGTATTTTAGGGCCACTCGTGTTGTCAAACTTGTTTATACATTATATATTAAGTCGAAACTAACGGTTTTTAGTGTTTGACTCTAGGTACAAATAAATCTCTCTCGGATGATGATCAAGCACCTTGTCAAGAACCGAACACGCAAACTGAAGCTTCCGCATGAATATAATTTTGTCTAAACTTTAAACATGTCATAAATACTTTTGGTTGATGGTGTTTTGAATCCTTTAGCTAGTTGTTAGCTGATTAGTAGGGATGGCTCTTAAATGAATTTTGTACCATCTTAAACATGTTTGGGAAATTACACTAGTATGTATGTTTTAAAACAGTAAATCCTTTTGTAAACTCTGATTTTATAAAGTATCATGAAACAATTCGATATATTATGTTAAATTATTAAGGGTGTTACAAGTTGGTTATCAGAGCTTAAGGTTGTCAACAAAAGTGTTCGGTTCAAGCTTGATCGATCGTCCGGTAAGAATTAACTTATTATGTTAACAAATTATGTCTTATATATGAATGGGAAGGAAATTAAAGTGCATGGGAAAAGTGTGTTAACACACTTAAACCCGGGAGGTGCACTAAATTTAAACAGTTAAAGCAAGTTGAGAACTTGACTAAACCAAAATAAAAGAAGCAATGTTATAAACGAAATGTTTAACGTTTAAATGTAAACATTTCAGTTTCAAAGATGACGGATAAAGGAAATGACGAAGCGGTGCCAAGAGTCACCGAACAAATGAGAGAAGTGATTGCTGAAGAGGTAGGAAAAGCAATCGAGAACAGTTTGTCGGGTTTCATCGATAAAATCCAAACCACGGTGTTATCAGTGGTGGATGAAAGGATAAAGAAATTGGAGGATAATGCAAGTTCAAACAAGGAGAAATTGGTAGAGCGTAAGGGTTGCTCGTACAAAGAATTTATGGCATGCAAACCACCACTCTACAACGGAGAAGTGGATCCGATAGTGTGTCAAAGGTGGTTAAGTGATATAGAGGGGGTATTTGAGAGAACCCACTGTGACGCAAATGACTTCGTGGCGTATGGCACGGGTCAACTGAGAGGACAAGCAAAAGACTGGTGGGATAATAAGAAAAAGGAAATCGGTAGTGAAGAAGCGAAAGCGATGACATGGGATGAGTTTAAGGTACCCTTCCTTAAACATCACAGTCCCAAGGCGGTTATTAATCGAATCAAAGAGGAATTTATCCAGCTTAGGCAGAAGGGCGAGTCCATTGATAAAATCACGGGAACTTTTCTTGACAAATTAAGGTTCTGTGATGAATTGGTGACGACCGAAGAGCAGAAGGTGTATTATTATTATAATATGCTAAGCGCGGAGTATCGGGAGTTCATGACTCCCTCAAAATACGAAACCCTCACCGAAATCATCAACGCCGCTCGGGAAAGAGAGATAGAGTTGAAGAAACAAATAGAGAGGGGTGAAAGAAGGACGCAAGTGGTTAATCCAAGTCCCACGAAAAAGGCACGCGTGAGTGACTCGTCAAAGAAGCAAGAAGGAAAGAGTAGCACGCCAAGCTGTAAAGTGTGTGGGAAAGGGCACAAGGGTGAGTGCCGGTTTAAGGACAAGCCGTGTCCTATATGCGGGAAGATAGGGCACACGGCTGTATTGTGCCCGGGGAAAGTTTCGGTATGCTACAAATGCTATCAGCCGGGTCACAAGAAATCCGAGTGTCCGGAATTGTCCGGAAAGAAGGAAGACAAGGGTGCGCACACTGAAGCACCAAAAGCAAAAGCTAGATCTTTCCAGCTAACGGCAGTGGAGGCGAAAACGGAACCTGATGTGGTCTCAGGTATATTTGCCATAAATTCAATTCCTGCTCATGTGCTATTTGACACGGGTGCGAATAAGTCCTTTATTTCACATGGACTTATTCGACATCCTTCCTTTGTACTAACAAAATTACCTATGCCTTTAGAGGTAGAAATAGGTGACAACAAAAGTTTCCTTGTATGTGATATATGTCGAGATTGTAAGATAAGCATAGATGATGAGGAATACCCGATAGATTTAATTCCTATGTCCATGGGAGAGTTCCAAGTAGTGGTCGGAATGGATTGGCTATCCCGACATAATGCGAAAGTCATGTGTTTCCGCAAGGAGATAAAACTAAAATCTCCAAGTGGAAAATCGATTATCATACGTGGTGAGAAGGAAGGAAAACCGGTTATGTGCTCGATGATAAAAGCTTACAAGCTCATGAAGCACGGATGTAGAGCATTCATGATATACGCGAATGAACCAAATAAAGGATCGTTAAGGATTGAAGACATGCCTGTAGTGCGCGAATACGCCGATGTGTTCCCGGAAGACCTACCGGGAGTACCACCGAAACGGGAGATAGAGTTCGGGATCGAATTGATTCCGGGCGCGAAACCCGTGGCCAAGGCACCGTATCGGCTCGCACCCTCCGAATTGCAAGAGTTAATGTCTCAAATTCAAGATCTTCTCGACAAAGGCTTTATTCGCCCGAGTGTGTCACCGTGGGGCGCGCCGGTGTTGTTCGTTAAGAAAAAGGATGGGAGTATGCGTATGTGCATCGATTACCGCGAGTTGAACAAACTCACGGTGAAAAATCGATATCCACTTCCAAGGATTGACGATTTATTCGATCAATTACAAGGTGCTAAATGGTTCTCCAAAATCGACCTTAGATCGGGGTACCACCAGTTGAGAGTCAAGGAGGAAGATATACCGAAGACGGCATTCCGTACACGATATGGACATTACGAATTCCTGGTGATGTCCTTTGGGTTAACAAATGCGCCCGCGGCCTTCATGGACCTCATGAACCGGGTCTGCAAGTCCATGTTAGATAAGTCGGTAATAGTTTTTATTGACGACATTTTAATATACTCAAAGGACGAAGCGGAACACGCAAGACATTTGTACGAAGTCTTGGAGACGCTCAGAAGGGAAAAGTTGTATGCAAAATTTTCAAAATGCGCCTTCTGGTTGCGAGAGGTGCAATTTCTTGGGCACGTCATCAACGCAAACGGGGTATTAGTAGACCCGTCGAAAATAGAAGCTGTGGCGAAATGGAATCCACCGAGAAATCCTTCGGAAGTCAGAAGCTTTTTGGGGCTTGCGGGTTATTATCGGAGGTTCATACAAGACTTCTCCAAAATTGCCATGCCACTGACCAAACTAACCCGCAAGGAGGAGAAATTTATTTGGGGTGAGGACCAAGAAAAGGCGTTTCAAACGCTTAAGGAAAAATTGACCCAAGCACCGGTATTGTCATTACCGGATGGAACGGATGATATGATAGTTTACTCGGATGCCTCGCATTCGGGGCTTGGTTGCGTTCTGATGCAACGAGGCAAGGTTATAGCCTATGCCTCAAGGCAGCTGAAAACTCACGAAAAGAGATATCCTACTCATGACCTCGAGCTAGCGGCGGTGGTGTTCGCCTTGAAAATATGGAGGCATTATCTGTACGGGGTAAGGTTCACTATTTTTACCGACCACAAAAGCCTAAAGTATTTCTTCGATCAGAAGGAATTAAATATGAGGCAAAGGCGGTGGTTGGAGACGGTAAAAGATTTTGATTGTGATATACATTACCATCCCGGGAAGGCTAATGTAGTAGCGGATGCATTAAGCCGAAAGACAGATTATGCGCCTATTCGAGTCCGATCGATGCAACTAATTGTGACATCGGGATTGCTCGACCAAATTCGAAAATCTCAAGGTGAAGCAATGAAAGAAGAGAATGTGAAAAAGGAAAGAATAGTAGGGCAGTTAAAAGATTTGGAGGACGGCAACCAAGGATTAAAAACTCGATTTGGGAGAATTTGGGTTCCCAATACATGTGGAGCCAAAGCACTTTTACTTGACGAAGCCCATAAATCTCGATATTCGATACATCCGGGGGCGACCAAGATGTATAATGATTTAAAACAAAATTATTGGTGGCCCGGAATGAAAAGAGATATCGTGAAGTACGTGGAGAAGTGCTTGACTTGTTTACAAGTCAAAGCAGAGCATCAAAAACCATACGGTAAGCTGCAACCCTTAGACATTCCAGTTTGGAAGTGGGAACAAATTACGATGGACCTACTGACTAAACTTCCAAAAACCAGCCGTGGTTTTGACGCCATATGGGTAGTTGTGGATCGATTGACAAAAAGTGCACATTTCATTCCGATTCGGGAGACTTATACATCAGAAAAGATGTCCGAAGTGTACACTAATGAGATTGTGACGCGTCACGGAGTACCGATATCCATAGTGTCTGATAGAGATACCCGGTTTACGTCTGATTTCTGGCGTGGTTTCCAAGAGCAAATGGGAACCAAGCTGTTTATTAGCACTGCTTACCATCCCCAAACGGATGGGCAAAGTGAGAGAACAATCCAAACGTTGGAAGATATGTTACGCGCTTGCATTATCGACTTTGGGGGCAGTTGGGATGTCCATTTACCCTTAGTCGAATTCTCATATAACAACAGTTATCACGCGAGTATTAAAATGGCTCCATACGAGATGTTATATGGTAGAAAGTGCCGAACCCCGATTTGTTGGGGAGAAGTTGGTCCACGGGGGTTAGCTCAGACTGATATAATCCGAGCTACAAATTGTAAGATCGACTTGATCCGCACACACTTAAAAGCAGCTCAAGATCGACAAAAATCGTATGCGGATAAACGAACGAGGCCAATAGAATTTCAAGTGGGTGATAAGGTAATGTTGAAAGTATCACCGTGGAAAGGGATAATTCGATTTAGAAAAAGAGGAAAGTTGAGCCCAAGATTTATCGGGCCATTCGAAATTGTGGAACGGGTTGGAAAGGTAGCATACCGCCTTGAGCTACCTGAGGAGTTGAGCGGGGTACACAGCACATTCCATGTGTCACATCTCCGTAAATGTTTAGCGGACGAAACTGCTCGTGTCCACTACAACGATATTGAAGTGGATAACAGCCTTAACTACGCGGTAAGGCCAATTGCAATCCTAGATCGTAAAGTGAAAAGTTTGAGAAACAAAAGGATCAACCAAGTGAAGGTTAAATGGGAACACCGGAAGGGTGCGGATACTACGTGGGAGTCCGAAGAAGAAATGCAACGGCTCTACCCTACGCTATTCGGTACGTAATTCGGTTTCGGGGATGAAACCCTCTTTAAGGGGGGTGGACTTGTAACATCCCGAAATTTAAAAACTATATACTAGAATTATAAAATACATAATAAACAAGAATAAGCTAACTAGGATAAATAACCTAGTTAGTTAAAAATCTTGTAGTAACATTTGAATGAGTTAAAAGGGCCAAAAATATAAACTAGATAAGAGTGGAGGGACTAAAGTTGTTAAATATGAAACTCTAATTACTAAGTAGTAAGAAATCAAACCAAACACCTCAAAATTGAGGTTCTGGTCGATCAACAACAGAGAGGGGCGACACCCACACCTCCAAACCCTAACATCAACAAAAACTCTAAATTGAAGGCTCAAATCACGTTGTAATCAAAATCTGAACATAGAATTGTGATCTCCTCGTCAAGAAGGTCATAAGGTATGTCAAATTAGGTTATTTTGATACAAATCAAATTCTTACATGAGATTGAAATCGAAGGTTGAGCTTGATTATGTGTTGTAAAACATGAAATTGGAAGTAATGTGAAGTCTAGGGACAAACCCTAGATGTTTCTTGTTAAAAATCTTGCATGTTAGTTGTAGAAATCAAAATCACTATAGTGGGTGATTAGTAAGTTGGTAGAACTTGATAAACACTAGGATTAAGACTCTTGTTCTAGTGAAAATTGAAATTGTGAGATAATCTCTGAAATTGTTGATGTTAAAATATGTGTATAATGTTTAATTGAAGTTAATTTGAGTGATAAATTCAAGTTATGAACTTGGTTTAGATCATGTAAAAATCTGACCCGCAAGGTGTTTGATAAAACGCCTAAATGAGGATTTAAAATGTTAAAGATTGTTAAAAACGCAGATTTACATATGTAATGAATGAATGCGTTAAAGCTTATGAAAAAGAGTTCTAATCTTTAATGAATTGGACTCTTTTAGGCAAGGAATCCGGGACGTCGAGTGGACACGCCGGAGGTGATACCCGCGGAAAAGGTGCGCTTTGAAGGTACGCGACTTTAGTCTCGTCAAATTAAGTTTATTTACTTTGGTTTGAAATGTAATTGATGATGTAGAGTAAAGGATGCGTTTGATGTGTCGCTAAGTGCCGAAGTGCACTCGACTATCAAACGGGTCAAAACAAGAACTCGGTATTTAGTTGGGTTAGTCATTGAAGTGATGGTTTTCACTAAATGGCAAAACGGGTCAAAATGATGTTTTAAAATAGTCACGGAAGTAGCGACTTGAAAGTCTCATATCTAGATAAATGATAAATTGCACCATGCTAATGATTTGGTGATAGTGAATCTAAGTATAAGAACCCGGGATATGGGTCGAACAATGATGTTAAAGGAAAAAGGATTGTTGAAACGGAATGCTTGAATTCCGAACAATCAAGTAATAGTTTTAGAGGAAATGCAAAGCCAGGGAATTGGCATGAAAACACCAAGTATGTGAGCCCGGGTAGTTGGGTAAATATGTTGAAAAGGTTTTAAGAATGAAAAGAGATGCTATGCACTCATACTATTGGGTCGAATAACGGAAATAAGGAAATTTGGGAACCAAATTGTGGGTATCTCGGTTTCCGCAATGTAAAATTTACATGATTAAGTCCGAGGTTTTATTACGGACTCATAGCAAGAAGAATCGGTTAAATCGGATAAGCGAGTAAAAAGTTACGAACTTGTAAAGTTGAAAAATAGCAAAAGAGTAAATGTGCAGAGCCCACCGTAAATTACGGTTCCACCGTAATTTACGGTGGAGCTCAAACTGTTACGGTGAGAACCTCCTGAGTTACGGTAGAACCATAATCATTCCAGGTCCACCGTAAGTTACGGTGACACCGTAATTTACGGTGGAACCCAGGAAAAACTTGTATTTTAGGGCCACTCGTGTTGTCAAACTTGTTTATACATTATATATTAAGTCGAAACTAACGGTTTTTAGTGTTTGACTCTAGGTACAAATAAATCTCTCTCGGATGATGATCAAGCACCTTGTCAAGAACCGAACACGCAAACTGAAGCTTCCGCATGAATATAATTTTGTCTAAACTTTAAACATGTCATAAATACTTTTGGTTGATGGTGTTTTGAATCCTTTAGCTAGTTGTTAGCTGATTAGTAGGGATGGCTCTTAAATGAATTTTGTACCATCTTAAACATGTTTGGGAAATTACACTAGTATGTATGTTTTAAAACAGTAAATCCTTTTGTAAACTCTGATTTTATAAAGTATCATGAAACATTTCGATATATTATGTTAAATTATTAAGGGTGTTACATAAATGCAATTTAATGCATTGTTAGTTCTACATGTTTAAACAGATCTAAAAATATTTGAAATTTTATAAATCAAATTTTGTTAGTTCTACATGTTTGATGACTTATATTGAATAACTGTTAATAATTCTTTTTTTACTCTATTTAGTGCATTGTCTAAAAATTACCATATTCAGTTATGTATTTTGTAAATTTGAAATTTGAAATATGTTTATTTATGACAAATTTCTAAATCAATTTCATTCATTGTTTAATTTATAATTATCATTTATTAACTTTCTAATTTAACAACCTTGTAACTTAAAAGATTTTATTATGGTGGTAATGTATTTATGGAGCAAATTAAGACCTATCAAGTTAGTATTTGACTGAAATTTTATTTTAAAACATAGATGTTATGTAATATGAAGCTCGTTTTTATTAAATATTTAGTTATTAATATTTTTGAAATTTTGAATTTGAAATATGTTTATTAATGACAAATATCTAAATCAATTTCAATCATTCTTTAATTTGTAATTATCATTCATTTAAAAGATTTTTTTTATTGTGGTAATATAATTATCTAGCAAATTAAGATCAATCAAGTTATTATTTTATTAACTTTTATTTTTGAGTGAAACATGTTATATTATATGAAACTTATTTTTATTAAATATTCAGTTATGTGTATTTTTTAAATTTGAAATGTCTTTATTTATGGCAGATTTCTAAATCAATGTCAATCATTCTTTAGTTTGTAATTATCATTTATTAACATCCTAATTTATGCAACTTTAAAACCAATCAAGTTATTATTTATATAAATATGTAAATAGATTTATGTTGATAATCAAACATAACATTTATAATGTGTCGGATTTATAGTAAATAAATATGACTTAATTTTGTTTAAAATAACGCATAAATAATCAGTTAAACAATAATGAATTTCCAAAATAAACAAAAATTACTTCTCAACAAAATTACAACTTTAGAAATATTACATATTTACCAATGATTTTCAAATTTAATTAAGATTTCATTTCTGGAAAATATATATATTTTTCATTGAATTATACCTAATATAATAACCATAATTAATCTATTTCTTAAAATGTATTACTTAATATATAATGAACTTCAAAACATTTTTTTACATATTGATTGAGGAGAACACAACCATTTATAAGTTTATTTTATAATACAAATTGTTTGTTTATGAGGCATATTTTTCTTTAAGTATTTTTATGGAGTCGTTTAATATGTAATAAACATTGTTTAATACATGTTTTTTTTACAGTTTTTGTCAATAAAGTTAAAATTTATCTGAAATACAAGTGTTAATTCAAAACTATTATAAAACAATATAATGTTTGAAAATATTTCTTTTTATTTTATTCAACAACTTAATTAGATTAATATAAATTGATTTTTGCTTCCCGGGAAGTTATGGTAGTCTTTTTGTTTTACAATTGTTGTATACATAATTTAAATTGTCCAACCTCGTAAAGTTTACGAGGAATAATCAAGTTAATATATATATATATATATATATATATATATATATATATAATTTGAGGGCCAAATCCATGGTTTCCTTTTTCACTTTGTCGGAACACCCTGAACAAAACCAATTTTTTGGCCGAGTTTCCTTTATGTCACAAGTAATCTATAGTCAAAAACTTTTTTCTTTTCGCCTGTATATAATAGTATTACACATTCGTGTTAGGATCAGAGCCTTCCCAAGAACTTCCAAAATAGTTTAGTTCTCGGGCGACAAAAAGAATTGGACCTAAAATTATGGTTGATGGAAAATTAATTAAAAAAAATAAAACCTTGCTGGTGGAGCCAACACTTGGACTTGAGACCTCAACATTATCTTAAGATGGTTTTTTTCCACTCCACCACCAACACATTTTTGCATAATAAATGGATGCATATACTAAATATGGGGTAAAATGCAAACTTATACCAGTTGTGGAAACTTAGAGAACTCGGCTTTACGAAATGTTTTTTCAATTTTTTTTACCAAAAATCTTTAAAAAACAAGTTTTCCAAAAATAACTTGTTTTTGTTCATTTACGGTAGCCATAAATGCTGTAAAAAGTGATGTCATACTTATGTCATCAGCTTTTTACGACTGCTGTAAGGGGCCGAAAAACACCACTTCGAAATTTTTTTACGGCAGTCCTTCTAAACATTTTAATCTAGAGGTGTGGAAAAATGGGGGAAAAACTCGCACGGGAAGGCCGAGTTCTCCTTCGAGTTGGTGTACGTTTCAACGTGAACTTTTTTAAGCAAGTCAGATCAAATATAATACGTTTTCATGCTTATTTTATGTACATTTTGCACTTGGTCTACGTTCCGCCGTAAATTTATTTTTAAATCGAATGAGGTCAAATATAATACATTCTCATTTGACTGTATAAATTCGAGTTACTTTACATTTCGACTCTTCCGTAACGCGCTAGGGGTAAAATGTACATAAAATAAGAGAGGGGTCTACACACGATGAATTGATCAAACACAGAAAAACAAACGCCATGTTCTCTAGAAACCACTCACTTTAAAATGCCAAAAAAGGTTAGTTGAAATAACCACAGATGGCAAAGCTTTCACTGAATGAATTCTTCTCTGAGGGGGTTATCTCTATAATCTTTTGCTAAATGAGAAGGACAAATATTCAAGAAAAAGAGACTGATGACATGTCATCATCATGTGAGCTTTGTTCTTGATGATTATATGCATGGCATGAAGGGATCAACACAAGTGTAAAATGCTGTTTTGGACTCCATTATTATAAATAGCATTCAAGCAAGAGTTGATCTTTAATGACATGCCACGAAACGAGAATATCAGACCAAAACACAGGATGCCACTAACAAGCTTCGTTTAAAAAAGACGGCGTTTATGTAGGAAAGTTGGCATCTAGCTAAAGTATTCAGAGGTTTAAAACGCCAAAACAAATTCAAGTAGAAGAGGCTGATGACAGTGAAGATTCAGATGGGAAATTAGATTATCATTTTTAATTTTTTTTTCTCTTTCACTTTATATTGTTTTGTTATCAAATTATCTGTTGTTTTGTTATCTAATTCTCTATTAATAAAATACATTATTATATAAAGCGCCAACAACTACAAACGCCAAAACGTTAGTAGTATGAAAACTGTGAGAACGGGTTCTGGCAAAGCACCTTGTCAATGTATTAAACGCCAAAAAAATTGACTAAACGTCATAAAAAACATTTGGTCTTATTGTAATCTTATGAAAATATTAATGACTCGTAGTAAATTATTATACAACGACACAAAAAGCCAAAAAAATTGACCAGAAAACGCTATAACGCCAGAAAAATCTATGTAACACAAAAATAATTAATTCAACGCCAAATATTTAATGAATACAATTAACGCCAAAAAAATCTTAGACGCAACATAAATTGTGAAAATAAAAGAAGATTGAAAAGACAAAAAAAAAACCCTCACGCCCTGATTGTATCCCGCGCCACGTGGTGGGCCAGGATGTATTCTCACCGTACTCACAATTTTGGGCGTTTTCTCCTGATCCCGTACCTATATATGTATAGGACATACAAAAACAAGTAGTTACATGCATTGAATGTTAATATTCTATCTCTGAAACCTGTAAAATTTTGGTTAAAAAGAATAAAAAAAGGGTCATGCTTAGCTAAGTTGAAGTAAAAACCGATGAAGCTGCATGTGTTCAGTATTCACTACAAGCACGTTTGCATTAAGTGAAATCTGTTGCCCGTATATCTTGCAAACAATAAATACATTTATTATAACCATGTGCAGTGTCAAAAACTTGTAATTCCATACCAATATAGTAAAATACAAACATTCAACTCAAAACATGGAATGAAAAAGCAGTAATATACGTAGAGTTATTAGTCATATCATTAGAGGTATGCACACTAGTATAAATAGGTCCTGAACCCAAGATTAATCTAACGGTAATTAAAGATGCCATGCATGCATTAAGCCCCTCAAACCTACTTAATTTTGAAATTATGAAATAATGGATTATATAAATCATCTAGTTAGACATTGCAGCAGGGGCGGACCTGTAGTGTTACAAGGGGTAACCTCCGTTGCCCCTTGACGCTCTGGTGACGTTCCGACGGTAATGTAAATTCTGAAAAAATTTGACGTGTTTTTGATCTCGTTACCCATTTTTAAACGTTGCCCCTATGCGAATTTTCTAAATCCGCCACTGTATTGCGGGACAGGGTTTCAAGGCAATTTATTTTTCGAGATACAATGAAGGAACCTATGTAGTATCTGTAGGTTAATCTTGATGGTTATGGGTCAACATGAAGTATAAGTATAGTCACATGTTTTAGGCTATGTGTTATTAGGGGTGTGAATTGTTGACACGACTTGAAAACATGACACGAACCTAATAAGAAATTCATTGGTTTTGGTTTAGTCTAAACGGGTTTGGGTCAGAATGAACGTGCGAACATGTTTAGCTAAACAGGTCGGATTTGTATCAACTCGGTCAGGTTGGCGGGTTGACCTATTTAACCCATTTATATTTTTTTTACCATATGTTTTATGTCATAAATTAAAATTGGTGGGTATTTTATGCTATAATTATTACTTAAAAAGAGAAATTGATATAAGATTTTTTTATCTAAAGTATAAGTGTATTAAATACATTTGTGAATTTTTTAGGAAAATTTTAAGTTTAATATATTAACTAGTACTTAGACCTGCAAACATTGCAGCGCGAATACATTGCAAACATCGAATGGATTAGTCTAAAGGTTATGTGATACGTACACCATATGAAAATGTACGCCTTGGCGTATCCGATTCAACTCAATAGCACTACTGTTGGATCAAAATGTAAAGTTGTCAAATTTTTACAATCATAACGCATTTATACGTGACCCGACTCATACTTAGGAAGCGTACAAAAAACATAAAACGTGTATAGAGTGAAAACTGACACATGTACTCAGAAGACATATTCACACCAAGGGTTGACATTTTACCCCTAGCGCGTTACGGAAGAGTCGAAATGTAAAGTAACTCGAATTTATACAGTCAAATGAGAATGTATTATATTTGACCTCATTCGATTTAAAAATAAATTTACGGCGGAACGTAGACCAAGTGCAAAATGTACATAAAATAAGCATGAAAACGTATTATATTTGATCTGACTTGCTTAAAAAAGTTCACGTTGAAACGTACACCAACTCGAAGGAGAACTCGGCCTTCCCGTGCGAGTTTTTCCCCCATTTTTCCACACCTCTAGATTAAAATGTTTAGAAGGACTGCCGTAAAAAAATTTCGAAGTGGTGTTTTTCGGCCCCTTACAGCAGTCGTAAAAAGCTGATGACATAAGTATGACATCACTTTTTACAGCATTTATGGCTACCGTAAATGAACAAAAACAAGTTATTTTTGGAAAACTTGTTTTTTAAAGATTTTTGGTAAAAAAAATTGAAAAAACATTTCGTAAAGCCGAGTTCTCTAAGTTTCCACAACTGGTATAAGTTTGCATTTTACCCCATATTTAGTATATGCATCCATTTATTATGCAAAAATGTGTTGGTGGTGGAGTGGAAAAAAACCATCTTAAGATAATGTTGAGGTCTCAAGTCCAAGTGTTGGCTCCACCAGCAAGGTTTTATTTTTTTTAATTAATTTTCCATCAACCATAATTTTAGGTCCAATTCTTTTTGTCGCCCGAGAACTAAACTATTTTGGAAGTTCTTGGGAAGGCTCTGATCCTAACACGAATGTGTAATACTATTATATACAGGCGAAAAGAAAAAAGTTTTTGACTATAGATTACTTGTGACATAAAGGAAACTCGGCCAAAAAATTGGTTTTGTTCAGGGTGTTCCGACAAAGTGAAAAAGGAAACCATGGATTTGGCCCTCAAATTATATATATATATATATATATATATATATATATATATATATATATATATTAACTTGATTATTCCTCGTAAACTTTACGAGGTTGGACAATTTAAATTATGTATACAACAATTGTAAAACAAAAAGACTACCATAACTTCCCGGGAAGCAAAAATCAATTTATATTAATCTAATTAAGTTGTTGAATAAAATAAAAAGAAATATTTTCAAACATTATATTGTTTTATAATAGTTTTGAATTAACACTTGTATTTCAGATAAATTTTAACTTTATTGACAAAAACTGTAAAAAAAACATGTATTAAACAATGTTTATTACATATTAAACGACTCCATAAAAATACTTAAAGAAAAATATGCATCATAAACAAACAATTTGTATTATAAAATAAACTTATAAATGGTTGTGTTCTCCTCAATCAATATGTAAAAAAATGTTTTGAAGTTCATTATATATTAAGTAATACATTTTAAGAAATAGATTAATTATGGTTATTATATTAGGTATAATTCAATGAAAAATATATATATTTTCCAGAAATGAAATCTTAATTAAATTTGAAAATCATTGGTAAATATGTAATATTTCTAAAGTTGTAATTTTGTTGAGAAGTAATTTTTGTTTATTTTGGAAATTCATTATTGTTTAACTGATTATTTATGCGTTATTTTAAACAAAATTAAGTCATATTTATTTACTATAAATCCGACACATTATAAATGTTATGTTTGACTATCAACATAAATCTATTTACATATTTATATAAATAATAACTTGATTGGTTTTAAAGTTGCATAAATTAGGATGTTAATAAATGATAATTACAAACTAAAGAATGATTGACATTGATTTAGAAATCTGCCATAAATAAACACATTTCAAATTTAAAAAATACACATAATTGAATATTTAATAAAAATAAGTTTCATATAATATAACATGTTTCACTCAAAAATAAAAGTTAATAAAATAATAACTTGATTGATCTTAATTTGCTAGATAATTATATTACCACAATAAAAAAAATCTTTTAAATGAATGATAATTACAAATTAAAGAATGATTGAAATTGATTTAGATATTTGTCATTAATAAACATATTTCAAATTCAAAATTTCAAAAATATTAATAACTAAATATTTAATAAAAACGAGCTTCATATTACATAACATCTATGTTTTAAAATAAAATTTCAGTCAAATACTAACTTGATAGGTCTTAATTTGCTCCATAAATACATTACCACCATAATAAAATCTTTTAAGTTACAAGGTTGTTAAATTAGAAAGTTAATAAATGATAATTATAAATTAAACAATGAATGAAATTGATTTAGAAATTTGTCATAAATAAACATATTTCAAATTTCAAATTTACAAAATACATAACTGAATATGGTAATTTTAGACAATGCACTAAATAGAGTAAAAAAAGAATTATTAACAGTTATTCAATATAAGTCATCAAACATGTAGAACTAACAAAATTTGATTTATAAAATTTCAAATATTTTTAGATCTGTTTAAACATGTAGAACTAACAATGCATTAAATTGCATTTATGTAACACCCTTAATAATTTAACATAATATATCGAAATGTTTCATGATACTTTATAAAATCAGAGTTTACAAAAGGATTTACTGTTTTAAAACATACATACTAGTGTAATTTCCCAAACATGTTTAAGATGGTACAAAATTCATTTAAGAGCCATCCCTACTAATCAGCTAACAACTAGCTAAAGGATTCAAAACACCATCAACCAAAAGTATTTATGACATGTTTAAAGTTTAGACAAAATTATATTCATGCGGAAGCTTCAGTTTGCGTGTTCGGTTCTTGACAAGGTGCTTGATCATCATCCGAGAGAGATTTATTTGTACCTAGAGTCAAACACTAAAAACCGTTAGTTTCGACTTAATATATAATGTATAAACAAGTTTGACAACACGAGTGGCCCTAAAATACAAGTTTTTCCTGGGTTCCACCGTAAATTACGGTGTCACCGTAACTTACGGTGGACCTGGAATGATTATGGTTCTAACGTAACTCAGGAGGTTCTCACCGTAACAGTTTAAGCTCCACCGTAAATTATGGTGGAACCGTAATTTACGGTGGGCTCTGCACATTTACTCTTTTGCTATTTTTCAACTTTACAAGTTCGTAACTTTTTACTCGCTTATCCGATTTAACCGATTCTTCTTGCTATGAGTCCGTAATAAAACCTCGGACTTAATCATGTAAATTTTACATTGCGGAAACCGAGATACCCACAATTTGGTTCCCAAATTTCCTTATTTCCGTTATTCGACCCAATAGTATGAGTGCATAGCATCTCTTTTCATTCTTAAAACCTTTTCAACATATTTACCCAACTACCCGGGCTCACATACTTGGTGTTTTCATGCCAATTCCCTGGCTTTGCATTTCCTCTAAAACTATTACTTGATTGTTCGGAATTCAAGCATTCCGTTTCAACAATCCTTTTTCCTTTAACATCATTGTTCGACCCATATGTCACACCCCCAAAATCCACCTGCGGATAACACCCGCTTCGAGGGCGTGACTGACCAGGATCCAGCCACCAATTATACTGAGCATTTAATTAATAGTAGAAATATTTAAAATCCGAAGTAATTAACAACATTAGAGTTTAGATTCGGTAATTAGTTTAACAAAACAGCGGAAGCATAAACCAAAATAGTTTTAAAGACAGTTCATTGATCAAAACAGTTATCCCAACACACGGGTTTGACGAACACTACACTTCCCCAAGTAGCAGCTCCTGAATCATTGGTTACCTGCAAAGCATGCAGTAAGGAGTCAACAATAATGCTGAGTGAGTTCACTAGTTGTCCAGTTTTAATTACCAAAAACTTGTTTCACCGGTTAATTTATCCGTTTATACATGCCCTGGGGAGCTACCCCAAAAGTTAGCGACTAAACTGTTTTTCCAATACCGAACACTAGGTAACCGTTGCGTATCCGCAGGATGCCCCGATGTCAATGTTCTATCATCATTGACGGATTTCTGAGTACATTAGTTCACGCCCGTCCCAAACCAGGGCACGGTGTGAGGCTGGTAAACACCTAAATAGCGCTATCAACTAATAACCCGCTCGCCTAACCCGGCGACTAATCGGTATTTGTAGTAGGGACTTGAGTGATAGAGTTTCGTTTAGTGCCGTTAGTTGCAATCCGTATAAACAGTAATTAACCAAAAGGTTTCCCAATACCCGGGAAGGAAAAGTAAGTTTTGTTCCCATAACTAGGGAAGGTATGTAAATGGTATCCCCTTTTACCAGGGGATAGGGTTGTTTTAGTCTCGTGTCCCAAACCACCGGGACGCATGCTTTTAAGTTGTGAACTCACCTTGGGTTGCTCGGTAGGTTTAGGTTACTTGTCAATCACGTTGGTCACCACGTCCTAACATGGTTACCGGTATAGGTCAGGTTCGGTATACAAGTATTCACGTAAAACTTACACATAACTAACATGTATCAAGCATATAAGTAAACAGTGGGTTAATGGGCCGGCCTAAATAATTAAGCAGTCAACAGCAACACATAGTTCATTTAACAGATAGCCCAAGTTAACACAGAATGGCCCAATAACCAGAATGGACAGCCCACTCGCAACCAGCTGGTCTCGAGTCGCAACCAGGTGGTCTCGGCTTGTCACGCTGTGGTTACGAGTCGTAACCGTGGTCTCGAGTCATCATGTTTTGGTTGCAAGTCGCAACGGCGTGATTTCGAGTCGCAATCTCGTGGTTTCGAGTAGTCATGCTGTGGTTGCGAGTCGCAACTACGTGGTCTCGAGTTGTCTTGCCTTGGTTGCGAGTCGCAACGACGCGGTTGCGAGTCGTAAGCTGTCCCTTTCACGTACACGTGATGATGCAGATGCAACAGTCCGAAATTGTACCATGTATTCAGACCCAGATTAGGAAACAACCAATAAGGTTTCACTAACACTTTTCCTAAACTGACCAGCAATGAAAATAGATCAAACTTTGCCATTTTTACATCTTCAAGTCATATTCAAAACAAGTTCATCTTATGTTCATCATTTTCTAGGGTTTTCATGCCAACATAAACACACATTTATGAACCGAAAATCACATATTTCTAGCAAGATCATCATGCAAGAACAAGAAACACACATGTTTGTAGCCGAAATCTCATATTTAACAACATCATTTTGCAAGGACAATGAAGCATAGATTGGTTAGCCATGAAAACTCTTAGACTACCATTTTCTAACCATTTTTAAACATGTTACCACATATTGTCAAGCTTTACAAACCAACCTAAGAATCATGCATCTTGTTTCTAACCAAACATTTCTAGTTCATTTATCACACATAATTTCTACACACAAAATAGAACACTAACCGGTTTGAGAAGAAGAAGCCGTAAACAAGGAAAAGAACCGAGAAGATGGAGTGTCCGAGTTAGTGGTCTTGACCGAGTCCTTGTCCGGGATCCTTGCTTGAACCGAAAATTGAAAGGGATTGGGGTGTGTTGTTGAGGGTTTCTAGTTGAGAGAAAAAATAGTAGAAGTGTGTTTGTGTGTTGTGTATGAAATGAGGGAAAGTGGGGAAAGATGGGGTATATATACCAAGGGATGTTTCGGGTTGGGCTTGGGGTTTCGGCCCAAACCGGTTACGGCCCAAAGGCCCACTCGCAACCGCCCGGTTGCGAGTCATGGTCTCGACTCACGTACATTTATATATAATACGTACATTCAACACACATTAAGCAAATAAAGATCACGTTTCCATTTAATAATATTTATATACACAAAATATTACAAGGTGTTCGTTCGGAAAAACCTCGAGTGTCACATTATCCCCAAGTTTTAAGAACTTTCGTCCCGAAAGTTGAAGCAGCCACTGCCAAGCTAGCGTGTTTTAACGGGGTGTCACATCATCCCCCCGTTAGTTTGGAATTTCGTCCCGAAATTCGGTTGTAGCTTCAGTGCTGGGGTTTTCGTTTGGGAATAACTGGGGATACTTGGACTTCATCTGGTCCTCCCGCTCCCAGGTAAGCTCTGGGCCGCGACGTGAGTTCCAACGAACTCGAACAAGAGGTATTCTAGTGCTCTTGAGGACCTTAACATCCCGGTCCGTGATTTCGACAGGTTCTTCGACGAATTTCAACTGTTCGTCGATCGTGAGTTCCTTCAGAGGAACTACGTGCGTCTCATCTGACAGACACTTCTTCAGATTCGACACATGGAAAACGTTTGTGAACTGCACCGAGTTCTGCTGGTAAGTTCAGTCTGTAGGCCACCCTGCCTATTTTCTCAAGGATTTCGAAAGGTCCAACGTACCGTGGGTTGAGTTTGCCTCGTTTACCAAAACGAACCACACCCTTCCAGGGTGAAACTTTGAGTGATACCCGCTCCCCAACCTGGAGCTCAAGTGGTTTCCTGCCCTTATCGGCGTAGGCCTTCTGCGTTGTCGTATTTGAGCAATCCGCTCAGTAGTGTCTATCACATGTTCTGGACCAGTGATTTGACTATCCCCCACCTCTGCCCAATAAAGAGGTGACCGGCATTTACGTCCGTACAATGCCTCAAACGGAGCAGCTCTAATGCTGGTGTGGTAGCTGTTATTATACGAGAATTCCACGAGTGGCCGATGCCTTTCCCAGCTGTTGCCAAAGTCGTTTACACAAGCGCGAAGCATGTCTTCTAATGTTTGAATAGTGCGTTCGGACTGCCCGTCCGTCTGTGGGTGATATAGATATGCTGTGCTCATAACTAAACGTGAGCCAAAAGACTTGTGCATTGCTTGCCACAGTTCCGAAGTAAAACGTGCATCTCGATCAGAGATGATAGAGGTGGGCACCCCGTGCCTCGAAACCACTTCCTTGAGGTATATCTTCGCCAGAGTGGAGAATTCATCTGTTGTCTTCGATTGCCAAGAAGTGTGCGGATTTCGTGAGTCGATCCACGATCACCCAGATAGTGTCGTTTCCGCGCTGTGATCTAGGTAGGCCAGTAACGAAATCCATGGAAATTTGCTCCCATTTCCATTGTGGTATCTCTGGTTGTTAGAGTAGGCCTGAGGGTTTCTGATATTCCGTCTTGACTCGCGCACAAGTCAAACACTTGCTGACGTAAGTTGCTATGTGGGCCTTCATGCTAGGCCACCAATACGTAGTCTTAATATCGTGGTACATCTTATCCGAACCAGGGTGTACTGAGTAGCGAGATTTGTGCGCTTCTTTCATCGCAAGTTCCCGTAAGTCGCCATAGAGTGGGACCCAAATGCGTCCTGTTACATAATAAGCACCGTCTTCCTTCTGTTCTAAGCGTTGCCTTGACCCGCGTAGGGCTTCAGCTCTAACGTTCTCTGGTTTCAGTGCTTCTATCTGAGCAGCTCGTATTTGCGAAGGTAGACTAGAATGGATCGTGAGTTGTAAAGCTCTCATGCGTTTAGGCGTAGTGTCCTTCCGACTGAGGGCGTCTGCCACTACATTGGCCTTGCCCGGGTGATACCTGATAGAGCACTCGTAATCATTCAGCAGTCCGACCCATCGTCGCTGTCGCATATTCAGTTCCTTCTGCTTGAATATGTGTTCTAAACTTCCGCGGTCGGTGTAGACGGCGCACTTGGTTCCGTATAGGTAATGCCGTCATAACTTAAGTGCGAAGATCACTGCTCCCAGTTCCAAATCAAGCGTTGTGTAGTTCCTTTCGTGCGTCCTAAGTTGTCGAGGGGCGTAAGCAATAACCTTCTCGCGTTGCATCCGTGTGTAACTGGGATCCTGATTCGAAGCATCATGGTATACCGCTAGATCACCCGTACCCTAGGGTGAAGATGATGCTCAGTGCATTACAAAGTTGGGATTCGAAAGCTGAAAAGACGTCCTCCTGTTTTGGTCTTTCACGAACACAACACCCTGCTGTGCCAACGAGACTTAAGCTGTGCGACCTTCGAAAATCTTGTGATTAAGCTGCGATAGTATCTAGTGGGACCAAGAAACTCCTGTATCCTCGAAGGGATCTTTGATGTTGATCAGTTCCTAACAAAATGGATCTTAGCGAGATCCATGTGTATTCCCACTTCGTTGTTTGATAAAAAGAAAATGTGTACTTCCCGAATCCTGAAGTCATACTTAGGTAGACTTCGCACGTAGACGCTCCTCCCCTAGAAGCTCTATAATGGAATACAAGTGTTGTTCAAGGTGCCCCTTTCTCCTAGAAGTGATTCAAAACGTACTAGATAAACACAGTTGCAGTGTGATCCATAAAGCAGCTGGTGGGTTGTTCACCCCAAAAGGTCATGGAATAATTCATCCGGTGTCTCCTGGAAATGGCCTTATTGCGTTCACTATGCCGTTTTAGGAACATCCTCCCTCTGGACTTCCATCTGATGTTAGTTCGTTCGCTACTCAATCTTCACATTGGAGCATGACCCATGTAACTGGTCAACAGGTTGTCAATACAGGATCGAGACAAACGGTTATGGGCTGTCACCTTGATGAGTTCTTAATAGTCAGTATACACAAGAAAAGGCCCATCTTCCCTAGGATAAGTGAGGCTCCCCCAAAGCGAGGAACTAGACCCTACAAAACTCCTGTCCAACGGTTCCTGTAGTTGCTTTGATAGGCCTTGCGACCTTCCTGGCGCAAAATGGTAAAAAGTACAAGTAATCAGGGCTGCCTCAGACGTGAGATCAAACTGAGATTCCGCCTAACAAATTTTCGGAAGAAAAACTGAATGTTCCTCGGATAGCACGCCGAGAGAAACAACGAACAACTGGTGGATCCTCGATCCACTTTTCCTTAGCCTTAACATCCGTAGCGGTTGCTAACACAGCGGAGTAATCCCTCTGTAGACGCTTCTGGCCTTCACAGCTGAAATGGCGCTAACTATTGAACTACTCTGACGCTTTAGAACAAATGCCGATTCTCCACACAAAGTTTTCTCCTCACTGGGTATATTCGCGTGATTCCTGGGTAACCAATTCACACTAACTACTGCGTTGTAACCATCGAGTGTGGTAGAAGGAAGGTCGACATCGGACACTCGTCCCACAAGGTCGTGTTTACATCCTGACGAACTCTTGAGATTCTATTTGACTTGCCATCAGTCGATTCCACATCTGGTTCAGTTTCAAGAAGTATCAGGGTCAAGCAGAACAGAGATGAAGCAAACAACTACCCATACCAGCTACCATGTTGCTACTATGCCTGGCGTCGCCGGCGCCAATCCTAAATGCCCTTCCACGAGCATCATTTCCAATGTTGTTGTTACGGTTGCGAGGATTTCCATTACCATCATCATTCCCTGGTTGTTGCCCTTGATGTTGTCGCGACTGTTGTTTCTGATGTCGTTGCTTGGAATGGTGCGCTACGATCCTTCACTGACAAGTCCACCTTGTCACGTTTCCGTGCCGCGTCCCAAGGTGTACTTATTGAGCTGGCCGTTACGCATTTCCGCACCATTGTCAATTGTCATCGCTTATGGCCCGACTGATTCGTAAGAGCTGGCTCCTATGAGCCGCTGACTAGGGTTAAGGGTTCGATTGGAGTCAATTCGCTGATGCTCGTTGTCGGTGACTAGGGTCGTTCGAATGCTGAAGCCAGTAAGGTACTACGTCTACCCTCTTGACTGAGTAATACACGGTATGTTGAGATAGTGTTGCAGAAGTGATCGCACTTCGGGATTTAAGACGTCAACACGTTAAGTTCCAGTAAGCGAAGAAAGGTGAGAAGGATATAGACCAATCGTTGTCGTTTCAACACCCATCCCGGGGATGTTCGTACAGGCACCTAATGTTCTACACAGTTTGCTAGGCGTTCATATGGGTGTTCAGGTACTACTCGATAGCATCGAGGTTCGAAAGGGGTGCAGGGAGAAGTGAAAAGATCGTGTTCGAGTAGGAGGCAATCATTGCTACGGCTCCTATGAACTGTTGTGTCTCTCATCATACAGATAACGAAACGGAACCCCTTTTTCACTTGTTAAGCCTCACTGGGACTCACATCCACCCCACTATATTATTATGTGTGCACCCACAATAATATTGTGATTTGCATGTTCATCTCAGCTCCTCTTAACTCATGTCAAATGGTTCCCCACACTCGAGTAGATTTCAAAGAGTATCGAGTAGTGTAAGTCATGGAGGTTTAGGGAATTACCACCCTATCAATCACATGATACGAGAAAGTGTACATAAATTCATGTTGGTGTGCTAACGTGCAATCACATGCAATATCGTATGTGGGCTTTCACTAGTTAGGCATACTAGTACGTATAGCGAAACAGGAAACATAAAGTAAGCAAACAAGTAAACACTGGTCCGAGCTATGAGGTCAAAAGTGTTGAGCCTTGCACTTGGAGTGTAGTGTCGTCACGAGTCACGGGTTATAGTCTGGTTTTCTCCAAAAAGATTTACCCCTTTTTTTTAAAACCAAGTTCACTATAACCAATGGCTCTGATACCAATCTGTCACACCCCCAAAATCCACCTGCGGATAACACCCGCTTCGAGGGCGTGACTGACCAGGATCCAGCCACCAATTATACTGAGCATTTAATTAATAGTAGAAATATTTAAAATCCGAAGTAATTAACAACATTAGAGTTTAGATTCGGTAATTAGTTTAACAAAACAGCGGAAGCATAAACCAAAATAGTTTTAAAGACAGTTCATTGATCAAAACAGTTATCCCAACACACGGGTTTGACGAACACTACACTTCCCCAAGTAGCAGCTCCTGAATCATTGGTTACCTGCAAAGCATGCAGTAAGGAGTCAACAATAATGCTGAGTGAGTTCACTAGTTGTCCAGTTTTAATTACCAAAAACTTGTTTCACCGGTTAATTTATCCGTTTATACATGCCCTGGGGAGCTACCCCAAAAGTTAGCGACTAAACTGTTTTTCCAATACCGAACACTAGGTAACCGTTGCGTATCCGCAGGATGCCCCGATGTCAATGTTCTATCATCATTGACGGATTTCTGAGTACATTAGTTCACGCCCGTCCCAAACCAGGGCACGGTGTGAGGCTGGTAAACACCTAAATAGCGCTATCAACTAATAACCCGCTCGCCTAACCCGGCGACTAATCGGTATTTGTAGTAGGGACTTGAGTGATAGAGTTTCGTTTAGTGCCGTTAGTTGCAATCCGTATAAACAGTAATTAACCAAAAGGTTTCCCAATACCCGGGAAGGAAAAGTAAGTTTTGTTCCCATAACTAGGGAAGGTATGTAAATGGTATCCCCTTTTACCAGGGGATAGGGTTGTTTTAGTCTCGTGTCCCAAACCACCGGGACGCATGCTTTTAAGTTGTGAACTCACCTTGGGTTGCTCGGTAGGTTTAGGTTACTTGTCAATCACGTTGGTCACCACGTCCTAACATGGTTACCGGTATAGGTCAGGTTCGGTATACAAGTATTCACGTAAAACTTACACATAACTAACATGTATCAAGCATATAAGTAAACAGTGGGTTAATGGGCCGGCCTAAATAATTAAGCAGTCAACAGCAACACATAGTTCATTTAACAGATAGCCCAAGTTAACACAGAATGGCCCAATAACCAGAATGGACAGCCCACTCGCAACCAGCTGGTCTCGAGTCGCAACCAGGTGGTCTCGGCTTGTCACGCTGTGGTTACGAGTCGTAACCGTGGTCTCGAGTCATCATGTTTTGGTTGCAAGTCGCAACGGCGTGATTTCGAGTCGCAATCTCGTGGTTTCGAGTAGTCATGCTGTGGTTGCGAGTCGCAACTACGTGGTCTCGAGTTGTCTTGCCTTGGTTGCGAGTCGCAACGACGCGGTTGCGAGTCGTAAGCTGTCCCTTTCACGTACACGTGATGATGCAGATGCAACAGTCCGAAATTGTACCATGTATTCAGACCCAGATTAGGAAACAACCAATAAGGTTTCACTAACACTTTTCCTAAACTGACCAGCAATGAAAATAGATCAAACTTTGCCATTTTTACATCTTCAAGTCATATTCAAACAAGTTCATCTTATGTTCATCATTTTCTAGGGTTTTCATGCCAACATAAACACACATTTATGAACCGAAAATCACATATTTCTAGCAAGATCATCATGCAAGAACAAGAAACACACATGTTTGTAGCCGAAATCTCATATTTAACAACATCATTTTGCAAGGACAATGAAGCATAGATTGGTTAGCCATGAAAACTCTTAGACTACCATTTTCTAACCATTTTTAAACATGTTACCACATATTGTCAAGCTTTACAAACCAACCTAAGAATCATGCATCTTGTTTCTAACCAAACATTTCTAGTTCATTTATCACACATAATTTCTACACACAAAATAGAACACTAACCGGTTTGAGAAGAAGAAGCCGTAAACAAGGAAAAGAACCGAGAAGATGGAGTGTCCGAGTTAGTGGTCTTGACCGAGTCCTTGTCCGGGATCCTTGCTTGAACCGAAAATTGAAAGGGATTGGGGTGTGTTGTTGAGGGTTTCTAGTTGAGAGAAAAAATAGTAGAAGTGTGTTTGTGTGTTGTGTATGAAATGAGGGAAAGTGGGGAAAGATGGGGTATATATACCAAGGGATGTTTCGGGTTGGGCTTGGGGTTTCGGCCCAAACCGGTTACGGCCCAAAGGCCCACTCGCAACCGCCCGGTTGCGAGTCATGGTCTCGACTCACGTACATTTATATATAATACGTACATTCAACACACATTAAGCAAATAAAGATCACGTTTCCATTTAATAATATTTATATACACAAAATATTACAAGGTGTTCGTTCGGAAAAACCTCGAGTGTCACACCATATCCCGGGTTCTTATACTTAGATTCACTATCACCAAATCATTAGCATGGTGCAATTTATCATTTATCTAGATATGAGACTTTCAAGTCGCTACTTCCGTGACTATTTTAAAACATCATTTTGACCCGTTTTGCCATTTAGTGAAAACCATCACTTCAATGACTAACCCAACTAAATACCGAGTTCTTGTTTTGACCCGTTTGATAGTCGAGTGCACTTCGGCACTTAGCGACACATCAAACGCATCCTTTACTCTACATCATCAATTACATTTCAAACCAAAGTAAATAAACTTAATTTGACGAGACTAAAGTCGCGTACCTTCAAAGCGCACCTTTTCCGCGGGTATCACCTCCGGCGTGTCCACTCGACGTCCCGGATTCCTTGCCTAAAAGAGTCCAATTCATTAAAGATTAGAACTCTTTTTCATAAGCTTTAACGCATTCATTCATTACATATGTAAATCTGCGTTTTTAACAATCTTTAACATTTTAAATCCTCATTTAGGCGTTTTATCAAACACCTTGCGGGTCAGATTTTTACATGATCTAAACCAAGTTCATAACTTGAATTTATCACTCAAATTAACTTCAATTAAACATTATACACATATTTTAACATCAACAATTTCAGAGATTATCTCACAATTTCAATTTTCACTAGAACAAGAGTCTTAATCCTAGTGTTTATCAAGTTCTACCAACTTACTAATCACCCACTATAGTGATTTTGATTTCTACAACTAACATGCAAGATTTTTAACAAGAAACATCTAGGGTTTGTCCCTAGACTTCACATTACTTCCAATTTCATGTTTTACAACACATAATCAAGCTCAACCTTCGATTTCAATCTCATGTAAGAATTTGATTTGTATCAAAATAACCTAATTTGACATACCTTATGACCTTCTTGACGAGGAGATCACAATTCTATGTTCAGATTTTGATTACAACGTGATTTGAGCCTTCAATTTAGAGTTTTTGTTGATGTTAGGGTTTGGAGGTGTGGGTGTCGCCCCTCTCTGTTGTTGATCGACCAGAACCTCAATTTTGAGGTGTTTGGTTTGATTTCTTACTACTTAGTAATTAGAGTTTCATATTTAACAACTTTAGTCCCTCCACTCTTATCTAGTTTATATTTTTGGCCCTTTTAACTCATTCAAATGTTACTACAAGATTTTTAACTAACTAGGTTATTTATCCTAGTTAGCTTATTCTTGTTTATTATGTATTTTATAATTCTAGTATATAGTTTTTAAATTTCGGGATGTTACAATTTAGTGAAGAATCTCTAATTGAAACTATTTTCATACTTTAAAAAAGGCAATAATTAAAATCCAAAAACACTTTAATATAACTGCATATCATTTAGCAAAAATAACGGCACATTTATTGCTTTCAACAGATATAGTTAAAAATCTAACAAAACTAAAAAACGAAAAAAAATTGCAGAATTGTAAATATTTAAAATTTAAACTAATCTTTAACAACCACGGATGCAAATTTGAAAGATCTAAAACATAAATATTGTAATTATTCTAAAAGTAAACAACCATGAATGAAAAAATTGAACAATCTAAAAAATATACATTGTTGTATTATTATAAGAATAGATGAATGAATGCATCTTGGCAAACAAAAAAACTGGACACTAAAAGAAACAAATATAGATAAAATATATACAAACATCGAGTCAAAAGATAAACTGCAAAAAACTGATACTTAAATACCTACAACTAAATATAGGATTTGCAACACAAAAAAAAAAAAATTAAACTAATAGAACATAAAAAACTTTAACAACATTGAACAAACCTATTTTTCGATTGAAGAATAGACTTAAGATTGTTACATCTGATTTAGTGTTTCAACATAAACAATAAAAACAAAGACATTAGTAACTTGGATTAAGGAAGAACACATAAAATCAAACATTGTGATTGTAGAAGGAAAAAAATGATGAAGGATTCGATAGTATTGATTTAAATAACAAAAGAAAACAAAAATCAAACATCAATAACTTCGAATCTATATAATATATAAACAACACGAATATATAACACACTTGTATTTGTAGTGCTCGAACCTAAGAATATAGAAGAAGAATGATGATGTTAATATGATGAAAATCAATGTTTGATAAAGGCTACATAATAAAAAACATTCACATATAATATAATGGATCAATAAACTTACTTCAATTTCGTGAGATTGTTCAAGTAGATCAAGAGGAACAGGAAGAACTTAGTTAGGTTAGAGGGAGAGAGAGGGAGAAGCGGAGTTGTGTCAATGAAAAATTGAGATTACGATCTCAATAATTGACATCTTGCAATTTATATTAGATCCGAGTACAAAAGGTGGGTATTCAGATTCGATAAATCTGACCCGAATAACATTCCGATCTCGTCTCTAAATAGCTTAATATAATTTCCTGCCCAAATCACATTGAGCTTATACCACAACATGCCAAGTGTTCCAAATCATTTTCATTTATTATATTATATAGATATAGATTTGTTATTTGCATGTGGTGCCCAAATTCAGTTTTTTTAGTTTACGAGAATGGGGCTTTGTTCTTTTATTTTTTCTACTCAACGACAATCAACATTTTCATCACTCATCACTAATTCTGCTATCATCTCAATGGAAGTTGTGCGATGATCCTTTTCTTAAATTTGATGAACACACTCGATTAGGGCATATGCTGCTTGCGAGATGTTTAAAATATTTTAAACAATTTAATCAGAATATGTTTTGATATGTTACTCAGTGCATTTAGAGTGTATCACAATGTTAAAAAAATGTTTATGCATTAACAATACACTATTTTTGTTAAAGTAAGAGATTTGGAAAATCTTTGGTGTCCATTTTTTGGTATGAAAAATGATATGCGTAATCTGGATGGGCTTGTGATTTGGCATTCCATGAGATTCAAAAATCATGTATTTGGTTTATTGTTTGTATAAATTTTGTAAAAGAAATATATTTATAACATATATTTGTATATAGAATAAAAGAAAGAAAGACGATTTATAATGCAAAACAACTCAAGTGTATTTGTTTTCCCCATTTGTTTTTATTCTGATTATGCATGCCATTTATGTTAAAACGGCACGAGTGGCATATGGTTTAAGTTTTAATTAAATTCATGAATCAACACATCCTTTCCCTTGTTTATTCCAACGGAGATTCCATTTTTGTCTTATATAACTGATGGGAAACGATGCATCACTTCTACGCACAATATTTGAACCGACATGATATGGTTTGAAGAGGCACCACATCAATTTCACAACAAGCTGAAGAGGCACCATCCAAATATGATTTCAACCGACGTGACTTTTGTTTAAAAGGAGCATAAGGGTTGGTTAGGAAATTGTGTATATATAACTACGGAAGGATTGTCACTTTTTTTAAGGGATGCGATATATTTAAAATTAGTTTGATGGGTTATGACTTTTTCAAGGGTGTGATATATATAAAAGTTATGACTTTTTGTAAGGAGTAATATATTTAAAATTAGTTTGAAGGGTTGTGACTTTTTGAAGGGGTGTGATATATTTGAAAACCCTTCATCCAAACCATTTTGTCTTTATCCAAACCATTGTGTTTTATTTCTAAAATGATAAGGTGTGAGTAAAATGAACTAAAGGGTGTGACTTTTAAACAAATGGGACATAATCCAAGTTGCTAATTGTATAAGGGTATAATTTATTTTCTCTTAATCTGATTGCTAATAGGTATGATTGGATATCGTCACTGTAACACCCATGCTATTATTAAGCGGTTTTCGTTTAATATAATACAATTATAATATTAAATACGCATTTTATGTAAAAATGCGACCTATCAAAAACTTTGACAAGTTAACGTTCATACAAAATTAGAGTATTCAAAATATAGTATCAAATGTTTACAACTTTCATTTTTAAACTAAACAAAAGAAAGATATCGCGGAAGCTTCATTAAGGATGTGTTCGGTCCACTTCGTTGCTTGATCGGCATCCGGATGGTAACGACATTCACCTAATGTCAAAACCAACTTAAAAGTTAGTTTTGATAATCATAGAAACAAGAATAAACAAGTTCCAATGTCAATTAAACGAAATAAAAAAAAATAAAAATTCAGATCTAAGTCTCTCGCGCCACGCGAGAGATTTCTTTAATTCGTTCGCGAGCCGCGACAGGCACCGCGTGTCGCGCCAGCATTCACTCATCCCCTCGCGTGCCGCGGGGGAGTCTGTTTTCCAGCGGGTCCATTCTCTGGACCTGCATATTTGCCCAGCTCCATTTTTACAAAAATAACAAACTTCTAATTGCCATAACTTTTATCCACAAGTCCGTTTTGCGTGATTCTTTTTCCCACGCGTCCGTAATTAAATTACGGATCCGTTTATCACCTCGGTTTGTATAAAAATCTGAATTATAAGCTATTGGCTTATAAATCCTTTATATGATTATTCGACCCGTTTGACTATAACATCACGCACTTGTTTCTAGTTAATCATAACACATACACAAAGTATTTAACTCAAAATCTTTATTTCATATTTGTAACTTTTGTGAATTACGCAACCAATACCCAAGTTATGCGCGTAATTTGTTTTGACCCGTTTAGAGAATTTAAACTTTTAAGTTTAAATTTCGCTCATTCTTTTCACCCATCATTTTCCCAAATCCTTTATGTTGTAAACCAACTTTTGGTCAAATATCGTGTCAAAACTCGATGGTTAAGACCTCGAAATAATTTCTGCAAGTAGCGGAACTGTTGCTGTCAACAACTAATTTATTGACAAAACAGCCGCGAAAACCTCGTCATACAACTTTATAAAAATCTATAAAAATTACCGAACATCCTTTATGTTGTAAATCAACTTCTGGTCAAATATCGTGTCAAAACTCGATGGTTAAGACCTCGAAATAATTTCTGCAAGTAGCGGAACTGTTGCTGTCAACAACTAATTTATTGACAAAACAGCCGCGAAAACCTCGTCATACAACTTTATAAAAATCTATAAAAATTACCGAACATCCTTTATGTTGTAAATCAACTTCTGGTCAAATATCGTGTCAAAAATCGATGGTTAAGACCTCGAAATAATTTCTGCAAGTAGCGAAACTGTTGCTGTCAACAACTAATTTATTGACAAAACAGCCGCGAAAACCTCGTCATACAACTTATAAAAATCTATAAAAATTACCGAACATCCTTTATGTTGTAAATCAACTTCTGGTCAAATATCGTGTCAAAACTTGATGGTTAAGACCTCGAAATAATTTCTGCAAGTAGCGGAACTGTTGCTGTCAACAACTAATTTATTGACAAAACAGCCGCGAAAACCTCGTCATACAACTTTATAAAAATCTATAAAATTACCGAACATCCTTTATGTTGTAAATCAACTTCTGGTCAAATATCGTGTCAAAACTCAATGGTTTTCATCACTTTCACTTGTTCCGACTCATATTATTCACGTCGGAACATCAAAATTCAATTACGGATTTTTCTATATTCATTTTCAATTCACATACCAAGTATTCTATAAAATAAAAAGGGTGTAAGCAGTTACTTACTTCGTTTTCCTAGCCTTGCTCTTTTTCCGCGTACTCGATTCGTTTGACCCGCTTCTTTCCCAAGCCTCCACCTAGCTTGTGAAGTGTTAATCTATCATTATAATTCGCAAGACGGTTAGATTAGCCATTATCACATACGACTATTCCAACTTACGAATTTTTTATGTCGAAACCACTATTCGACTTCATCATTGGATAATTTTGGCTTTTAAAAGTCAATTACCCTTAATCGTTTGAAATGCATATTTGCGTTCAATATCTCATTTAGGCGATTTCATTAATTATTAAAGACACTTCATTTACTAGACGACATTTACGGGTTTTCTTCTCTAAATGAAACCCCTTTTTATCATGTTATTAGGCATTCCTACGGATGCCTAATCAAATCAAGTTCTACCTACAACCGAGTAGACGCGCGATTTCACTTAGGCATTTTGACAAACACCTAGTAGGCATAATTTTTTTACACATTTATAAACTAGTTATTTCTACCAAGTTTCACACTTTTTCCCAATTTTTATGTCTAATCAACATTTTAAATCCCAAATCTAACTTCAGGGAGTTCTATTAACACAATTTAACCATTATGATTCTAGGGTTCATCATGTTTCTACAAAACCCATTTAGCACATAATCGGGTAATCATGAATTCACTATTATGAGCATCAATTCAACAAGTAAATGACTAGGGTTTACTCCTAGACATAGAATCATTCCTAATTTCACCCAAACTTTGATCATGCAAGCTAAAATTTTGTTTATGATAATTCACCATGAATTCGAAACATCACCAAAAGATGGAATTCGACATACCTTGTGATTCTCTAACCCGAGTGATCACTAATCTTAGCTTGGTTTTCGATTTGGGACTGATTTGTCCTTCCAATTTCTTGATTTTTGGCTAGATAGGGTTTGAGCAAAGAGCCCCTGTTCGCCCCTTGTGTTGTCTGCGACCAAAACACTGTGTTTTGGGTTTTTGGTTTTAATTAATAAAAACTATTTTCTCTTTTACCCCTTTTAGTCCCTCAAGTTTCTAGAGTTAACAAAAGGATTATTAACTAAGTTTTCTTTATTGTTTTTAAGACACATATTTAACTAGATTGATATTCCTAGTTACTTTGTGGGTTCGGGGAAGTCATAACCCGTTTTATTTTTAAGTCCCGTTAACTCGGATATTTTTATATACTTCGTTTTCTCAAAGTATTCGTCCTCTTTCCAATTAATATTAGGTTTATTTAATTAAATTCCTAATATTTACCGGGTTAGTTTTTTTTTGTTTACCATTAACGGTATTTTACCCGTCGTTACCATTAACGTGGTTTGATTACCAAACCCGTTTTTGGGGTGTTACAAGTCTACCCCCCTTAAAGAGGTTTCGTCCCCGAAACCTTATTTACGTATTTCATTGGTTTAATCAAACGAACCAGGTTTCTTTTCCAACGCATCGGTTTATTTTGGTCAAAAGTTTTCATTTATATTGACACGTATGTCTATTATATGTAAGGCCTCGTGGGCCGTTACTTTCAGCTTGATTCCGTCATCTTCAGTGATTATTTATTTTGGCGGTTAAACTTGTTAGTCACTGGTTACATTATACCCCATCACCCCGGTTTACTATATCACCGACATCGGCCTGTTGCGTGTTTATGATTTTATATCTTGTAACTCACGTTATATTCTATGTCACTTTTGTGACCGTGATCACATCACGTCATGTTTAAGTCTATTTCGACTTTTCATTTTTTTTTGAAATTCTTTCTTTCGAATGTATCGTTTTACACCTATCGGTGTTAAGACCTATATCCTTTAATATTAACCTTTTCCTAATTTCTCTCATAATACCTATATTTGTTAAAACGTCATTTCTTACTAAAACTAAATTTTAGTTTAACGTTTTCTCTTCACCTTGTTTTATATCCTTTTATTACTTCTAGGGATTTTAAGTCCGAGGATTTATTCTTTTCCGATATTATTTAATTCGTGGAGTTAAAATTAGTTCCCACACTTAACTCAACTGACCCTTAGGTTCTTTTACTTAGCCTCGTAGGCTATTTCTTTAGATTTTTCACCTTTTTAAGGTGAGATGTTAGCAGTTCGTTTCTTTCTACTTATGACCCAAGAGTCTTCTTGGTCCCGTAGACCTTAACACTACGTTTAATCCCATAGGTTATGATGATCCCGTTGATCATCTTTTATTCGTATTTATATTCAAATGTACATATACTTATATAGCTTCAAGGCATCCCTTGTTATGTTTGGAATCATTTGTTTCCGCTTTTCGAACTTTAGTTGGCCTTGACCGTAGTCTAAGGCTTCATTCATTTACTTCCGGACTAACCTTTCGACCTATGACTTCTGAGTTGCTTACGCGTCAGTTTGTTCTACGCTCACCGTTTTTCCCCAGTTCATAATTTTATTTCTTTTAAACTCATTACATAGGTTCATTAATATTTCACGCTTTTATTTATTCGATTCGCGCTTACTTACTTTAGCAAGCGTCATCATATATTTAATTCGTTTGACTTGTTCGTATGGAATTTCATTGCTTATAAATGCCAAATTTCATTCTTTATTCAACCCGTTCAACTTTAAAATAGTTGAACGTAATTTATCAAAATTTCTATTTACAGCCTCTTATCGTCTTTTAGTCATGACCCGAAACCCGAGTCTTTTGACTTTCCATCCGCGTTCCCGTCTCTCAGTCTACGCATGCGTTTAATTTCTCACCCATCAACCGGGTGTTTTACCGAAATCGTTATCATTGCAACCCTTCTGGTATGCATTAAGACTTCGTTTCAGTTTACTTGGTCGTCTTAGCGAAATCCGTCGCTTTTATTCGACCATGTCTTTTATTCTTTACGTGACCACCATTGGCGGCCTTATTAATTATGAGTGACAATTATCATCGTTATCCTTGCTTTACTACGACTAAAGTTAACAACCTTGATTATCTTTTCGTGTGGGCAATACCTTTGTTTTTATGACCCGACGGATCATCTATACTTTGGTTTTACTTGCCCATTTTGTCAACCATGGCTCTTTCGTCCAAAATGACTTATTTTTATAAATTTTCCTTAGGTCATTTATTTATAACATCATTTACATTGATCTTTGTCCCTTCTCTTGGGCACATTATTCTAATGTAATACGCTTCCGTCACCCGGCTGTGCGTTTACATTATTATCAAGTATTTTGTTCATTTGTTTCATTTGGGTACTTTTTAATTTTCCCATTCACCCCGTCCTTACTACATCAGATGTAAGTATGTCCATCATAAAAGTTCATGGTACCATGTGTTCACTACTTACTTGGCCAGAGTAAGTGATCAACACCCGATATACATAACCTTTTATAATTTTCATATTACACCCCATGTAAGTAACGCCTCTATTTAGCTTTCTTGGGAAAATATCCTGGATAGGTATTTTATTCAGGTTTTCCAAGCTCTTAATTTACATATGCAGCAATCATCCTCTACATGTTTGTTGCATATTGCTATTTGTGCAAATAAATCTAAAATGTGCACCTGGTAATGCTTGCCCTAACGGGCTTCTCTTTCCGTTAACCATGTCCGCGAACGCTACGCGATTTAAGTCCTTGATGAATATGCTCTGCTTGTCATACCTCGGACTGTTCCTCTATCATATCCGTAATTTGTTCGACCCTCGTCATCTTCAAATGCGAGAGTCCTTCAATTAAAACATTCACAAAAGTTAGTGATGTCGACATCAATAATCGCCCGTATTATAGTACAAAGCTTTTCCACTATACGTGTCAACACACGTAATTTCGTTGACTATGTCTATTCTTTACCGATTTGATTGGTGTAACGTGCATTACACGATAACTCTATGTGTTGTTCACAACACTTTAATCATACTAAACCTTTAAAATACATGTATTTACCGGATTTGCGACCAAGCCTCGAACCGAACACACTTTACTCTTTAACCGTGAGCTCTGATTACCAACCTGTAACACCCATGCTATTATTAAGCGGTTTTCGTTTAATATAATACAATTATAATATTAAATACGCATTTTATGTAAAAATGCGACCTATCAAAAACTTTGACAAGTTAACGTTCATACAAAATTAGAGTATTCAAAATATAGTATCAAATGTTTACAACTTTCATTTTTAAACTAAACAAAAGAAAGATATCGCGGAAGCTTCATTAAGGATGTGTTCGGTCCACTTCGTTGCTTGATCGGCATCCGGATGGTAACGACATTCACCTAATGTCAAAACCAACTTAAAAGTTAGTTTTGATAATCATAGAAACAAGAATAAACAAGTTCCAATGTCAATTAAACGAAATAAAAAAAAATAAAAATTCAGATCTAAGTCTCTCGCGCCACGCGAGAGATTTCTTTAATTCGTTCGCGAGCCGCGACAGGCACCGCGTGTCGCGCCAGCATTCACTCATCCCCTCGCGTGCCGCGGGGGAGTCTGTTTTCCAGCGGGTCCATTCTCTGGACCTGCATATTTGCCCAGCTCCATTTTTACAAAAATAACAAACTTCTAATTGCCATAACTTTTATCCACAAGTCCGTTTTGCGTGATTCTTTTTCCCACGCGTCCGTAATTAAATTACGGATCCGTTTATCACCTCGGTTTGCATAAAAATCTGAATTATAAGCTATTGGCTTATAAATCCTTTATATGATTATTCGACCCGTTTGACTATAACATCACGCACTTGTTTCTAGTTAATCATAACACATACACAAAGTATTTAACTCAAAATCTTTATTTCATATTTGTAACTTTTGTGAATTACGCAACCAATACCCAAGTTATGCGCGTAATTTGTTTTGACCCGTTTAGAGAATTTAAACTTTTAAGTTTAAATTTCGCTCATTCTTTTCACCCATCATTTTCCCAAATCCTTTATGTTGTAAACCAACTTTTGGTCAAATATCGTGTCAAAACTCGATGGTTAAGACCTCGAAATAATTTCTGCAAGTAGCGGAACTGTTGCTGTCAACAACTAATTTATTGACAAAACAGCCGCGAAAACCTCGTCATACAACTTTATAAAAATCTATAAAAATTACCGAACATCCTTTATGTTGTAAATCAACTTCTGGTCAAATATCGTGTCAAAACTCGATGGTTAAGACCTCGAAATAATTTCTGCAAGTAGCGGAACTGTTGCTGTCAACAACTAATTTATTGACAAAACAGCCGCGAAAACCTCGTCATACAACTTTATAAAAATCTATAAAAATTACCGAACATCCTTTATGTTGTAAATCAACTTCTGGTCAAATATCGTGTCAAAAATCGATGGTTAAGACCTCGAAATAATTTCTGCAAGTAGCGGAACTGTTGCTGTCAACAACTAATTTATTGACAAAACAGCCGCGAAAACCTCGTCATACAACTTATAAAAATCTATAAAAATTACCGAACATCCTTTATGTTGTAAATCAACTTCTGGTCAAATATCGTGTCAAAACTTGATGGTTAAGACCTCGAAATAATTTCTGCAAGTAGCGGAACTGTTGCTGTCAACAACTAATTTATTGACAAAACAGCCGCGAAAACCTCGTCATACAACTTTATAAAAATCTATAAAAATTACCGAACATCCTTTATGTTGTAAATCAACTTCTGGTCAAATATCGTGTCAAAACTCAATGGTTTTCATCACTTTCACTTGTTCCGACTCATATTATTCACGTCGGAACATCAAAATTCAATTACGGATTTTTCTATATTCATTTTCAATTCACATACCAAGTATTCTATAAAATAAAAAGGGTGTAAGCAGTTACTTACTTCGTTTTCCTAGCCTTGCTCTATTTCCGCGTACTCGATTCGTTTGACCCGCTTCTTTCCCAAGCCTCCACCTAGCTTGTGAAGTGTTAATCTATCATTATAATTCGCAAGACGGTTAGATTAGCCATTATCACATACGACTATTCCAACTTACGAATTTTTTATGTCGAAACCACTATTCGACTTCATCATTGGATAATTTTGGCTTTTAAAAGTCAATTACCCTTAATCGTTTGAAATGCATATTTGCGTTCAATATCTCATTTAGGCGATTTCATTAATTATTAAAGACACTTCATTTACTAGACGACATTTACGGGTTTTCTTCTCTAAATGAAACCCCTTTTTATCATGTTATTAGGCATTCCTACGGATGCCTAATCAAATCAAGTTCTACCTACAACCGAGTAGACGCGCGATTTCACTTAGGCATTTTGACAAACACCTAGTAGGCATAATTTTTTTACACATTTATAAACTAGTTATTTCTACCAAGTTTCACACTTTTTCCCAATTTTTATGTCTAATCAACATTTTAAATCCCAAATCTAACTTCAGGGAGTTCTATTAACACAATTTAACCATTATGATTCTAGGGTTCATCATGTTTCTACAAAACCCATTTAGCACATAATCGGGTAATCATGAATTCACTATTATGAGCATCAATTCAACAAGTAAATGACTAGGGTTTACTCCTAGACATAGAATCATTCCTAATTTCACCCAAACTTTGATCATGCAAGCTAAAATTTTGTTTATGATAATTCACCATGAATTCGAAACATCACCAAAAGATGGATTCGACATACCTTGTGATTCTCTAACCCCGAGTGATCACTAATCTTAGCTTGGTTTTCGATTTGGGACTGATTTGTCCTTCCAATTTCTTGATTTTTGGCTAGATAGGGTTTGAGCAAAGAGCCCCTGTTCGCCCCTTGTGTTGTCTGCGACCAAAACACTGTGTTTTGGGTTTTTGGTTTTAATTAATAAAAACTATTTTCTCTTTTACCCCTTTTAGTCCCTCAAGTTTCTAGAGTTAACAAAAGGATTATTAACTAAGTTTTCTTTATTGTTTTTAAGACACATATTTAACTAGATTGATATTCCTAGTTACTTTGTGGGTTCGGGGAAGTCATAACCCGTTTTATTTTTAAGTCCCGTTAACTCGGATATTTTTATATACTTCGTTTTCTCAAAGTATTCGTCCTCTTTCCAATTAATATTAGGTTTATTTAATTAAATTCCTAATATTTACCGGGTTAGTTTTTTTTTGTTTACCATTAACGGTATTTTACCCGTCGTTACCATTAACGTGGTTTGATTACCAAACCCGTTTTTGGGGTGTTACAGTCACCCCTAATGGCGTGGTGGTCAGGGAGTTAGATTTAGGATTTAGAATTAGTTGAGGTCTCGGGTTCGATCTTTACAGGTGTGTAACTTGGCCATTTAAAAAAAAGTAAGATTAGATTTTTGGATGTTTATGTAACTAAATTTTATTCAAACTAAAGGTGTAGGGCATGTTGTGTTACACCCCTTTCTAAGACGGAAGCACGAGGTGTGATCTGAAAGGTTCTCATTGCATACAAATAGTAAACATACTACATGATGGTAAAATAACTCCATATTCCCTTTGATAGTTCATCAACCAAATCAAAAGTTAAGCTTAAGTTTACAACATGACATAAGATAATTGTTTGAAAAAGTCTACAACACCATTTCAAAAACAAATATCAAGGTTTTGTTCATTATATCTCCGTAGAAGGCGGGATATAACAAACAAATCCTACAAAAAGTGGCAACAGAGCATCGACACATAAATTCTTGAAAACAAAACGACCATCTTGAGTAAGGAGACCGCACATACATCCACTTAGTTACCTGAAATACATGTAAGTTTTGAAAATCGTCAACATAAGTTGGTGTGAATTCATGCAGTTTTCGTATAGATTGTTTGTATACTTGTATGAAAACATGATATGTACTTTGTAAAACGTATCTGTAAACTGTGCTCTGTAAATGTAAGGAATACGAGATCGCTAATGTTTCGCGAGGACATTAGCATATGTCATGACATAGGAAGCATCCAAACCATAGGCATTTTTCTGTCGATTTACGACTCGATGCACAAAAGCACTCTAGGTAAAATGTGGCCAAGAGTGTGGCTGCCTGAAACCCATTAGATCTAACCTTTTGTTCCGCAGTCGAGGTATATAGTTGATTAATGGTGCTTAAGTCTCACCCTATTCGTCACATGATCTATGCGTCATTCCTTAGTTTTGTTTCTACATATCACAGTACATGTATTTTTCCCAAGTTTAGAAAACATAAAAAGGTTTAAAAGTGGGGACATGAACTCACTGTTTGTGTATCTTGCGTCGTAAACTTCACGTTAGTCATTAGACTTGTGACACACGAAGTTCAAGTCACCATCTTAAGTTAAGTATTTGTTTTGTGTATGTTCATCGTTTGTGAGGTTCGTGCCCTTGTTTGTCGGGTCTCGCCCATTCGTCGTGTTCTTTGTATTTTGAATTTGTATTGTTCTCTTGTAAATATATATTTTACTTCCAAAAAATGTATATTTGTTTTTGTGATATGTGAAGGTCATTAAGTGTTAAAAATAAACTATATTTTTAATTTATCCAAAATATGTTACTTATATTATTTTTCAAAAATAAACATAAGTATTTTGTTAAATAATATTTCCAATATTATTTTTGTGCAAGTATACTTAGGAAAGTATACTTGTATCTTTATGTAAATACTTGTGTATTTTACATTATTTGCCAAAAATCAATACTTTGATTTTTAATACTTTCCGGAATTATATTCCTTAAAAATAACATATTTTTAAGACTTGTGTGAAATATATATATTTTGTTATTTTCCGATTTTTTGCATAATTTCCATTACTTGGTAATAGTTATATATATTTGTCCAAATATATATTTAAGTCCAATATTGTCCAAGTCCAAGATTTGTTAAGGAATATATTTATATAAATATATTTTTTTTGTATTTATCCATATACCCTTTCATAGGTTATTTTGTATGATTATTCTTAGGCATTTGTTATGTATTTTTATGTGTATTTTGTTGGTGATACTCCTTGGGAGTATTTAGTGTATTTTCATGTTCATAATACACTACTACATATAATACACATAATATACACTTAGCACAAAATTTGGTGATCACTAAATATATATATCTTCCCTAAAAATATACATACTTACTATTGATTTTAACTTGAAGAAATCCTTATTTCTTAGCTTGTAATTTTCTACAAAAATTAGGAAACCTTGATAAATATTTTTAGGTGAATTTTTAGGGAGTAAGTTTCACCAAAACTTATATTTTTCTAAGTGTCAAAATTTTATAAAAATTTTGACATAGTTTCCCCTAAGAATGGAGGTTTCCCATATTTTCAAAACATGTGTTTATTTTCTTTTCATCATAAAAATCAATTTCCAATCAAGATCACAAGTTACATATACTAATTCATCATGTAAAACCTTATGATGAACTTGATTTTTGTTAAAAATGTGTAGTCTTTTGGATCTACACTTTACATACACCATTCTTCCAAAAACAAGGGTCATGAAGACTTTTCTCATGAACTTTTTATGAAGTTTAGTTTCATAAGTTGATTATCCATAAACTTTATCACTTCAAGATTACAAGAATCATACTTTAAAACTATTTTTCAAGTTCATATAAAGACTTTTCAAGTTCATCTTCAAGTTTAACCATGGATCTTTCAAGATCCATGCTTAAACTTGTTAGATCTAAGCTTCTAACAAGCTTTAACATGATGGATCTAAACATAAACACAATATTAACAACAACAACAACAACTTCATAACATACATCAAACATCACTAAAAACAATTGTTTTTCTTTAGGTTATGTTAGATCTTCATATCTTCATCATTTAAAGTTTAGTTTCTTAGATGGTGTATCTTGTACATAACACTAACATGAAGTAAAATAGAGTTTAGCATGCTTACTACTAGCTCTAGTGGCTAGGGAAGTGGCACAAACAAGATGAAGATGGAGATATAAGAAAATGAGAGGTTAAAAGCTCCTCCAAGTGGTCCTTTAGCTTCCTTTGCTTCAAGCCTTCTTAGATCACCTTCTTGCACCTTGATATAACCTTGGATTGCTTGTAAGATGATTGAAAATGGTGGATGTGTGGGTGGCTATGTATGGCCGAGAGGAAGAAGAAGAGAGGAGGAAAAGATGGTGTTTGAAAGTTGAGAAGATGATAATGTTTCTTAACACCTTAGGTCATGTTCTTATTTCCACAACACTTGGTTACCCATAGGTTCTAATGTTTAATAACTCCCCAACATTAGAAATATTAAATTCAAAAGGTTGTGGGGCCCTTGGGGCCGAGGTTTATGTTTAAATTAAGTGTGTTTATGTGTTTTTTTTATTATTAAGGCTTTTTATCACCAATACTAGCTTTATATCAGGAAAACAATGCTTCTAGTCTAGTTTTGATGTTTTGGGTAGTGTCAGGTTATTCGTTCAGTTACCGGTTCGTTAAAGTGCTAAATTGCGCAGTTTTACTAGGAATGAAGCACCTTTTGTGACAGTTTTCATTCCCAACACTTTACAAGTTATTATGGACACTAAAACATAAATTCTGCATGTTATTTCTTGGTTAAATGCTATTTTTGCTGTTTTTCTTTAGAAATCTGCATTTATAGTGCATTACGGGTACTTTTTAGTGTCTGTTTTAGTTTCCGGAAAGTGTTTATGTTAACCCTTGTTCCTACACTTGGGTTTTAATGTGTTTTTGATGCTGGACCTACATCTAGGCCCTAAATCTATTGTCTGATTGTGTTCTGCAGTCATGCTGCCGCAAGTTGTCTTACCGGTGAGTTTACTAGTCTTTCTGACGCAACGCTTAATGTAATGCACAATGCGATATTTGAAGTATAAAACATGCATGAATTCATATGTAAAGCAAGTAAGCACATAATGTTAACATCTAAGCACATAATTGCAGGAAATAATTGTTGGTTCATGCTTTCAAACCCATAAAAAACAGAAGATACGGAAAGCCAAAACAGGTTCAGAACAGTTGATCTTCATAAGCAGTGCTTGAACAAGATTCTCCCCTTGACAGTGGTTTACTAACACCTGATAGACTACAAGCACTGATCTGCACAACAACTATTAACCAAAGCACTGATGAAGTTTAAAGTACTAAAGCTCTATCTACTGATGTCCTCCAAGTACCGGTGAAGGCCAAAGTGCTGTCCATTACAAGAACTGATCACTCAATGAAGAAAGCACTGCTGCTCATCATCAGTGCTTAGACTACAACAGTGGAACGAGAATCAGTGGTTTATATAATCAGTATCTATGTAATCAGTATTTATGTAATCAATGGTTGTACTTAGAGTTTGTTAGGAGGTTAGATGTCACTTTCATGGTGACATCAGCAAAGATGCTCAGTGGTTTGGGCTGTAATATAAATAGAACAGTACTCTGTACTGTTATGTCAGCTCTTCCTTCCTAAGTCATTATGTACGAACAAATCACTGAGCTCAGGCTGATGGGGAGTCTTGTGCATGCATGCAAGTCGTAATTGATTATTGTAATTAGATACAATCATTCGATTCAATGGAAAACATGTTTTCTTAAACTTTTCTTCCTTGATTGTGTTTACAAAGTTTGATTATTATTTCCGCTGCAATTACTACATATTTTTTCTTTCATTTTACATCAATTAATTCAAACAAACACAATCTAAAGAAACTCAGATCCTAACAATTGGTATCAGAGCTTTGGACAGTCAAATTTGAACTAACAGTCATTTTGACGTAAAAGTTCAGCTCAAATTCATTGATACTTTTAGTTGTTCGTATTTAGTTGAAAAACAAAGTAAGGTATAATCACGTATAAAAGTTGATTATTCAAGTACAGTAAAACAACCAGATGACGTCACAATCACAAGACACTCACAGCACCGGGACACTTTTCAAACCACCGATGCTTGTCAGATCCGAGTACAATATCTGTGAACGTCGGATGAGTCATGTCCTGGCACAACAAAATACCGGCTGTTGGAAGTCAGTCATCTATGGACAACATGTTTCACAGGTGCCTAGTACTGAAGATCACAAAGGCTTTGTGCCTAAAAGCCCTGAAAACTATTCTGAACAAGATTTTCAAAAATTTGAACTAGATGCAAAGGCTTTTAGCATAGTAGCCTCAGCTCTTCCTAATGACATTTATGCTGGACTATTACACTGTAACAGTGCCAAAGAGCTATGGGATGCCTTAAAGGAACAGTTCGGTGGTACAGAAGAGGTGATAGAAAATAACAGGGAAGTGTTGAATCAACAGTATGAAACATTTTGCCATGTAAAAGGAGAATCACTAACACAGCAATTTGAACGTTTTAGTTGTCTCATTAGTGAATTGAAACTTGTTAAGGTTGAATTTGCAAAATCAACTCTAAATAGTAGGTTTCTAAGGTCACTTCCTGAAAAATGGGACACAATTGCTTTGTAACCAGAAATGCAGTTGGGTTCAAAGAATTAAGTCTGACTCAACTTCATGGTCGACTCCTCACTTATGAGAGAGAGTTGAACCAGAAAAAGAAGTTACAAGAGTCTGAGAAGGTTGCTGATGACTATACATTTGGTAGCACAACACTTCTTGGTCAAGAGGATTCTGGTAGTAGTAAGGATTAGAGTTATGATCATTATATTGACATAACTGCTGGTGAAGCTTTCAATAACTCTGATTCTTACTCAACTAACTATGCTTTCACAGCTAGTAGTGAAAACCAAAGTTCAGATAACTTATCCTTTGAACTCAATGATTTCCAGCACTTTGATCCAACTGATCTGGAGGAAATGGATATTTTGCATTAACTTGCACTGCTAAGTGTTAGAACCAGCAAGTTTTATAAGAGAACAGGGAGAAAATTTCTAGGGTTACATGGGAACTTGAAAGTAGGGTTGGATAAATCAAAGATAAAATGCTACAAGTGTAATAGGTTAGGTCATTTTGCTAGAGAGTGTAGGAGTCAAAACAATGGTCCAATCATCACACATCCTAGTCCTAGACCTCAAAATAACCAAAACACTGTGCATTATTCCCAATATGCCCCTACTGCTCATGTAAACACTACTCATTATGCACACCATGTAACACCTGTTCCTGTGCACTATGTCCAAACCCCTGTTCCACAGATACAGTATGTCCAGGCCCCAGCTCCTCAGGTTCAGGTGCAACAAGCTGCACCTCAGCAAGCTACCCAAACATCTGTTCAAGCAGATCAGCAAAGCTTCTTTACCCAAGGCTTTGTTGATTGGAGTAGCTTGCCTGAAGATGTATCTGATGAAAACTTTGCTCTATATGCTAAGAATGATGTTTCTAGTGATGAATTCTGTTTTGCAGCATTAGAGTCTATTCCAGAAGGGCTGGAAATTGAAGAAGGGGGATCCAGTGTTGAAACAGTGGATGCAATTGCTGAAGCAATGGTTACTGCTGTTGTTGGTGAACACCTGTTGAAAGACAAACCTAAACCACTGATGGAGCCATTGTCTGACCCATGGTCTGTTGAAGAAGAGGAGAAGAAGTCCAAAGAAAGTGAGAGTGTCTGTGACTGTGCCATGATGGCTGCAGCAAAGGTATTACCTCAGGTCCTCAAAAACCTATGTTCAGACAAATGCATCATAGCATTTGCTAATGTTAAAGAGGTGCATGAAAACCTTAGAGACAAAATCTTAAAGGATGAAATACAATTTGAAAAATCTGCTAAAGAACTGAAAATCAAATTATCTGAAAAGGAAAATGAAATTTGCAGCCTCAAGCATGAGCATAGCATAACCAAGGACCAACTCCAGGCCATGATAGAGAAATATCAAACATGTAAAAAGGAGTTGGAATCCACCCAAATCACATGTGAAAAATGGGTGGAATCCTGCAAAGGTTATGAAGTTATGCTTGAGAACAGATCAAAAGCAATGTAAAATTTGGCATAGGTTTTAGGAAAAATGACTAAGTTGAAAACACTGTTGCAAATGAGTCTGTTCAAAACACTGTTGAGATAATACCAACAAACAAAGATGGTCAAGAAATAAAAATAACTGATAAAAATGGTAACAAAATTACTCTTGAAAAACCAGAGGGTCCTCAACCTCTGAGGAAATTGAGAAATACCAATTTAAACCCACTTGGTCAGATGAGTATGACATCCTTGAGAATTTCAAACCAATGGATTTTTCCACAGTGGATGGTGTGAAAGCACCAAAGGCCAAGGTAATTCCTCTTAAGGACATCCCAACAGTGGTTCAAAACTCTGTTGCAAAGGAGTCTGAAAAGAAGAAAAGATGAGAAAAAGTAAAAAATTTGTTTTGTGACTTTTGTGAAAAGAAAAATCATTTAACAAAAGATTGCTTTCACTTAAAAGCCTATGCCATTAAAAGGACAAGTACCATTGTGCCTTCAAAAAGCTGCACCATCTGTGAAAAATCAAACCATCTCACTCATAAGTTTGTGTACCTTCAAACCTTTGAGGTTAATAAGAAAGAATACACTGAAAAAACACCCATAAGTTCATCAAATCAACCAATCAAGAAACAACCATTTGTGTTTGTCCAAACAACTGTTACAAAACAGCTGAACAAAAGCATTGTTCCAAGAGATGTGCAAGTGACAGATGCACCACCTGCCAACCAATTCCAAAGAGGAAAAAGTCAACCTCCATACCAAAGGGTCCCACATGTTTATGAGGTTTACAAAAAGCCTTCTAAACCAAAAGTGAACAAACATCCCTTTGGATATCAACACCTGATAGGAAATGGCACACAACAGTGGTTAGAGAGAAATGCTACAAAAGCTGTTCAAACCCCTGAGCTAACAACTGTCCATGTTCCTATACTTGACTCTGACACTGTTGTGACCCCATCTGAAGCCTTATTGGCTTTGGAGACCCTCCTGAACTAATTATTTACTTAATGTGCAGGGAGCTTCTGCATGCTTAGATAGTCTTTGGTATGTAGATAGTGGAGGCTCCAGGCACATGACTGGATGTAGAGCCCTACTCAAAGAATTCAAAACTCATGGAGGGGGTGATATATCTTTTGGTAATAATAGTAAGGGAAAAGTGTTGGGGTCTGGAACAGTTCAGTCTGGAAAAGTCAAGTTTGAAAATGTCAATCTTATTAACAATCTAAAATTCAACCTCCTTAGTGTCTCACAAATGAGTGACAAAGGTTATGGATCATTCTTTACTAAGGAGAGTTGCAAGATTGTTGGACCAGAAATGGTCAACAAGATTGAAGAAATAATAAAAATTGGAAAAACTCAACTTGTTGCTCAAAAGAGTGGCAATGTTTATGTAGTTGATTTGTCAAAAGAGAGCCCTATGACTGATGTCTGTCTGTTCTCAACTACCTCTATGTCACACCCCAATTTTTCCACGTATCACCGATGGGCCCGGTGGGGAGTATCGTGACGTAGTTGATATCATCATAGTCAAACAACACAATTTAAAATGCACAGCGGAAGCAAAAGGTAAATACCGTTTCCCTTATGCAACTGTCAGGTGTACGCCTACACCCCGTGCATAAGACGTGGCCATTTTATAATATAATGATGCCAAGGATATCTGGGACATGGTCATTAACGCCTAAAGGCCTTTATTTCAAACAAGGCAGATTAAAGCGGGTTACCTCAATAATTTAATCACAATACGATTAAACATTCAATACCCGACCAAGCGGAATTATTATAATACCGTATCCCAAGCCCGTATAGGGAAAATAAGTTAAGAGTATTTACCTGAGCTTAAAATGCAATTTATACTCAGCCGTATATCCTAATCAGCAAGCACAAGTACTTCTACTGGGGCTCTTAATCTGGAACGAAGGTTTTTATTAACCTATTAGATTCCTAACGGGTCTTGTTTAAGTATTAACTTAGACCGGTTAGTTTTAAGGAAAGGTTTATGGTTCAAACGCAAGATTAAGCGAAGACCGGATTAGAATGTTGTTTAGTCCCAACAAGTTTGAATACTTGTTTAATATGGGTAAACTAAACATATTCTGGATTTTGAGATAAAAATGATAAGGTTTGACCCGTTTCGGCTAATTTATGCAAACTAGTTACAAAAGCCGATTCGAACGCGAAAAAGGCGTAACGGGTAACCACAAGAGTCATGAACAGGTTTCCTAAGTTAATATGCCTTAAATATGTTGTGATATCAGTAGGATACCTTCCATTATCCCCAAGATGATTTTAAACTCAAACTATGCCTCGCAAGGGCATTTTGGTCATTTTAAAGTTTATAAAAGAGTTTAAATAGTAATCTGAGTTACAGGTCTGATTAAATCAGTAAATATACTCATTTTAATAAGCTATAACAGTAGGGTATCACTTATACGTGAAATTTATTAATTATAACCATACTATGCACCGTATGGGCATTTTGGTAATTTCACATAAGTCTAAAAGGCCAAAACTGGAAATCTGAGTTTAAAACTTTTGCTTATTGTTAAAATAAAAAAAATTACCGAGAAAATCAGTAGGCATCAACCCTTATATCTTTAAACTAGTATTGATACATACTATGTGTTAAAAACGCTTAAAAAGGCGATTTGGAGCCATTTCCGGGTTTTGTATAGAAAGCTGATATTTTTATTATTCCAAAAGGCTCAAAATATTTTATTTATCATATTAGATCAGTAGAAAAAGGTTTGGGGTCAAAAGGATTTATAAAACTCATTTTATAGTCCAAAAGGGCAAAACCGGCAATTACCGAATTAAAGCTAGAACCCTATGTTATGCTCAGCCTAAAAATAAATAAAAATCTTTAAAAATCTCAAAATATTATTTTATATTAGTAGGTAAAAAGTTTGGTTTCAAAAATTAGGTTTAGATAGGCTTTATGCTAATTATGCCGTTAAATAAATAAAAGGCTTTCTAATTACGCTATTGAGCATAACTCCTATTCTTGACCTCAAACTGATGTCAAATTTTAGGGACAAGTTTATAAATCCGTAGTGAAGGTTTCTATTCTTTCACTTTTTCAAAAATTACATTTTAAGGTTCAAAGGGCATAGCGGTCAACAATTCGGCATATAACGGAAACTTGCTAATGAATAGGATAACTAAGGATCCAAGTTGTATAACCTCAGAGGGTTATACTAACCTATAACATGGTCCTAAAGGAATCCTAAGGAATATCTAAACTAGGCTAATTCGGGTCAGAACTGAAAGTCAAAGCAAAAGTCAATTTTTGCGACTTTCGGTTCTGAACCGGGTCTATACTTAGAATTGTCGGGTTGAATCATGCTTAAACATGTTCAACTAATATTTACCAAGTTATTAAAGTGACAAAACTAATTTTATGACTTTTATATTAGTAGTTACAAATTTATTTAAAACTAACCCGTTTGACTTTCATTTGACCCGACAATTTAACTAAGTAAACGTCGTAATTAGGAGGCGCCCTTTTGAGGGTAAATCACCTACCTAATTACGGTCACGTAGCCATGTTCATTGCGAATCATGGCTTAGCCATTTAAAAGTCAAAGCGTTTATCGAAACGCTTGACTTTTCGGCTATAACCGCTAAAAATTAAACTAAGCATGAAGAGATTACTTACTAAGAGTCCAAAGGGCCGAATAAAGGTTCCCAAAGGATCAGGTTCCTCCTAGTTGAGAGTTATGAGCAGATTTTTGGGAAGTGGTGTGCATAAACAAAGAAACCCACTTCTTATTTATAGTGTTTAGGTTTTCGTAGGATCGTGACAAGTGTCGGGATGATATAACCAGATCAAAACAGATGTCAAGCGGTTTATTAAATCAGGTAGCATCCCCTAGTATCTGTTATGTGAGTATGGCAGCTGGTACAAAACCAGCAGCAAACATACTTCCAGAATTTACAGAATTGGTCCCTGTGAGCATATAACTGCATATAACAGCCCTTTATAAACCCGTATATCTTATAAAAAGACATATTTAGTCCCTCTGACCTCTGAATCAGATAGTTACAGGTTTAAAACAACTTTTGAAGGTTGTTAAGATCAGAAACAGTTTACTGAATTACAGTTTCAGTCCCTGCATATGTTAAATGTAATTTCTGACACATTTAAAGCCCGTTAAGCCATCTTCAAGGCTCTACAATGATGCTTAAACATAGGGGACACGAAACATGCTCAAAAATATGCCGGATGTCGGCTCGTTTGGTCGTACGGTCACGTTGTTAGGCTAATTACGACGAAACACGGACGGACGCAAAAAACGAACCAAATTACGCGAAGAATGGAATTTTATCATCCTAAGCACTAAAATAAAATATTTTAGTGCTTACATAAATTTTTGGGGGTCCGGATATATCCAGAATGTGAGATATGCGCGAAAATGCAAACTTGTGCACTTTTTGACACTTTTAGTCCCTGCATGACATAAAAGTTTATTTTTGCGCACAAAACACCTCTAAGCCTATATCTAAGCTATATAAAAGATAAATAGGGTATGTTTAACTCATGGGCATATTCCGGAAGGTCCGTTACCATACGAATCGACATACTTTTGCAGTTTGACGCAATTAGTCCCTTAATTGCGCAAAGTAGCGCGAAATGTCGTTTAATAATATCCAAGCCTTCCATGGCCCATAATGGGCATTCCCAAGCATATACTTAAATATTACTATGCTCCCATTCGCTTAAATGGTCACCGAAAGGCGTAGATTCAAAAGTCGACACTTTAGGCCCCTCTATTGCGCAAACTTGCGCATCTCATCATTTAATAGCATTGAAGCCTTATTTTATCCATGTTAGGTATTTTTGAAAGTATTATTAAACATCACGATGCTTCGGGTTCGCTAAAAGGTCATTCAGAGGTATAATTAAACATATTGACACTTTTAGTCCCTCTAACTTGCAAAGTTGCGCGTAACTTTACTTATAGGCATAAAAACCTTAGACGGCCATTATTTGGCATTCCCGAGAGTATAATTAAATATTATGAAGCTCCCGGTTTGTTAAAAGGTCACTCAGAGGTAAGAATTAACATGTTGACGTTTTTAACCCTTCATTGCGCAAACTTTCAATTAATTACGCAAACGGCTACACTTAATCATCAAGTGGCACATTTGTGATTATAAACATCGTAAGAGGCTATTTAGAAACTTATTTTAGGTATGCTAACACTTCCAGTCCTTTTATAATCAAAGTTTTTCGATTTTTCGAAAAATTAGTCCCTAAATTTCAATGTTTAACCTCATTAGGGTTTATTACACGTGTCAATACTTCATTGGACGTGAATTTACGAGGTGTTACATCCTCACCCCCTTAAAAGAAATCTCGACCTTGAGATTTGCTAAAGTAATGGAAGTACTTTTTGTCGCATAATGGACTTCACTTTCACAGCTTATTTGGGCCTCTAGAGGCATCCTAAATGACCTTCATGTTTTCTTTCTTAGATTCTAACCCTGATGATCCTTGATCGATACGGGTTTCTTATCATATCATAGATACGCATATCATTATGTGATAATGCTTCTTGACTTATTGGTGAAATACATCTTTAAATCATTAGTGTGGGTCATATTGCGAGTTCCACCACATTCCATAAATAGGTGTTAGTTTAAAAACTATTGACCTTTAATGTATTCGATTTCCTCGAATGATCCTATATATAGTCAGAGCATAACTAGCCTGATAGTTAACAAATTGGCACACCCTTCCAGGGTGATATCTTTTGTTGAACTTTATTCCTTAACAAGAACTTAGGAGGGTTGCTATTTTCATTAATCCTTGATTTTCTGCCAATACTGGCAACTTACAGATGATCATGGATTTGTATGTTGTTTCTAAGGCAACTCTCAGATCCTGATAATTGGACTTACCAATCCTTTGTCTAACAATAATTGTTTAACATTCCATCTATACAAGGTCTCCAAAGGAGCAGCCTTGATACTTATATGGCAACTATTATAGAAAAGCTTATTTTAAGGTGAGAGGGTTATTCCAACCAATGCTTAAAACTAATCTCGAGGAATAGCTAATCCTTACAGTTAGTCGAACAAATCGACGATCCTGGGCAGCTGATATTGATTCTTAATTGTTGCCTAAACAGGGTTGCGGTAATCAATGCATAAGCAAATGAACCGTCTTTCTTATTTAACAATATCAACTCTTAGACTATTGAGTTAGGATATATGAACCTTTATTTTAAAACTTACTTAATCAGGGTTTTGGTTCTTCCAATTATGGCACTATCCGTCATGGAGATTTAATCATAATATAGTCCTAATTGGGATATAAATCTTAACTCTACTTGCCTATCAAGAGGTAAACAGGGTAATCTTAGGAGAAGATAATCGAGGTACAAGGAGGTTATAGAGATTTTCCATATCTCAGGCTCCAGCTCACCCATTATTGCTTGTGTCAAATGAGTGACACATTTATGTTACAAGTCCACAAATCCCTTAATCGGGAACATTTACTTGGAGAATTCCCTTCTGGATATCTTCTTTGAATACCATTAGTTGGCTTTAGTACCATATGACTATCGGGATATCTTGTGGTCCCATGCATTAAACCTCCATACTGATCAGGCATGGAAGCAATCTATGGAACTTATTAAAATACACCAATCCTCATATGGCGCTTTTGTCGTACCATCTGGTATTCGCAATCGATAGAGATCAAGAGATATCAATTTCTTATGATGACGCACTTCATCTGGAGAGAGGGTACACTGGAATTTCATGACTGAAGACTTTTGACAGGAGCAGAAGAAATGGTTCCTATGATTTTCGCCTGTAAGTTTTACCTTACACTTAATATTTAGAGTTCTCATGGGAGTCTTTAAGAGTTTGTTATACTTACCATCTATGAAGGATTGATTGGTATCCGACATAAAGCAGAACTCCTAGCGTTTTATTCAACCTCATATTTTATGCTTAGGGTTCTAATAGGCAGACTTAATAACTTAAAAATCTATTCCACAAACGACTTATCTGCAACTACATCAAACATTACCTTTGCACATACATCATGGATAAGGACGTACCGGTTATAACATTGTCATCTTGTAAGGCCTCTTTTGCATCCATCTGAGAGACTTTAGCGTTGGTCTTCTTATTTCTTTCAAGCTTCTTAGCATACCTTGGGCAATTTGATTTGATATGCCCTTTCTCGTTACAGTTGTAACAAGTCGCCTCTTCTATCTTCTGGCATTCCAATGTTTTATGCTCACTAGATTTGCAGATCCCACAAGCTCTAGGCTGCGATTGGGATTTTGGTTCGTACCTGCACTTCCCATAGTGGCGCTTCTTGCAGGTCTTGCATTTAGGTTTCTGGTTGGACTTTTGTTTGTTCTTCTTTTTAGAGCTCTGGGAGTTATCTTCCTCCCTTTTCCTTTTCAGTTCACCCATTACATTAGAGGCACGAACGAGATCCTTGTCGTGAGTAATGAAGGGTGGTCTAGGTTGAGATTTGGAGCAAGTAGCCTTGGGCTCCTTGATCTTTTTCACAGCCTTCTTCATGGCTTTTCCAACAGTTGCGTCTATCATAGTCTGAAGAACATCCTTGGAAATTCTAAGGTTCACAATTGTAGTATCATTAGCATGTGTCGCATCATCCATAACACGATCAACGGCTGTCTTATCCGAGTTTGTCATACTCGATATTTGATTCCTAACACCAAATAAAACAATTATTTAGTTGCAATCCAACAACCGCTACTCATCATCCTGATGCCTTAATATATACCAACCATGGTATCGTTAAACCATACAGGTTAATATAGTATGAACATTCTCAATGAACATCATTTAGATATGTATATATATCAATTATACTTAGCCTAGGCCATAAAAGACCATAAATGGCAATTAAGGTTTGGACCTAGTCCATCACCTGTTTGACAGGGGATCAGTTGTCACGTCTGTCTTGATCATATTGATGATTTTGGATAGCTCGAAAGCTTGACATTAGGATACTGGATAAGAGTGTTTCTTAATGGATATAAAGCATCCATCTAAGGTTGTTGAAGCAGTCTCTAAATGTTATCGGCCAATTCTACCTCGTGTTATAAGCCTAAGATCCTAATAGGCGGATACAACATCTTACAATATTTATTGTCCTCAATAGAATTTTCTGTGCCAGAATCAAATAATCCCATATAAGCATCACTGATAAGGAAAAGTACCTTTTACAATGTCATCTTTCTATATCGCCTCCTGGTGTCCATCTGGAAGACTCATGCGTTTGCTTTCTTGGCTTCTTCAGACTTCTTCTTATTCCTAGGGCAATTAGTCTTGATATGCCCCTTCTCGTTGCAACCATAACAGGTCGCATCTTTCAACTTTTTGCAATCCAAGGTCTTATGCTCCTTGGACTTGCAGATTCCACAAGGAAGAGGCTGAGACTCAAATCTACATTTCCCCAGGTGGTATTTCCTACATGTTTTGCACCTTGTCTTTTCACCCGTCTGCTGGTTACCCTTATTAAACTCGGAACTCTTCCTATGATCAGAGTTCCCCTTTTTCTTCTTATCGGAGCGATGAGAACCCTTATCCTCCTTTTTACGCTTCCCTTCTTCAGAAGCTTTTGCAGCCTTGTTTCTAACTACGTTGAGTGTAAGAGATAGCGACAAATCTGCCGCTGACCTGAATGTAGTAGGTCTCGATGCTTTCACGCTTGCCTTGATTTCTGGGGCTAGGCCCCCAATAAAGCGAGCTATACGCTTTGGTTCTGGTGTGATCAAGTAAGGAACCAAGCAAGACATAGTATTGAAATTTGTAAGATATGCCTGGCAATCTAAGTCCTTCATGACCAATGCCAAGAAATCGGTTTCAATTTTCTCAACTTCATGTTGAGGACGGTAATTTTCCTTGATAAGAGCAACAAACTGATCCCATGTTTGATTATACAACGGGATTTTCCCAGTAGCCTGGATTAGCGACCTCCACCAAGCTAGAGCTTCTCCTTTAAAAGATTGTGAAACAAACTTCACAATGTCTTGCTCTGCACATCCGCTAATATCAACAACAGTGTCCATCTCCTCGAGCCACGTCATGCAGTCAATGGCTCCCTTTTCTCCTGTGAAGTCTCTGGGCTTGCAGGAGACAAAATATTTATACGAACAAGTTTTAACATGTGGTTCTTGATTAAGCACAACCTGTCTAGGCGGAACACTCCTCTAATTTGACGAGTTATGAACATCGTCCTCCTTTGAATCATGTGCTTTAGAAGGGGGTTTACTACGAGCCACAGATAGAGTCTTAGAGTGTGTATCACTCGATTCATTATATTGTCTGTCAAGAGCTCGAGTAACAGCATTATCTATTAATGCTTGTAGTTCCGCACCAGTTATATTAACTCTGGTAGCATCATTATTCTCCCTCGGGTGGCTGTTGACCTCCTCTGATCCAGCCATGTAGCTTGATTGCTACATAAATATTGACAATGATTTATTTAGAGGTTGTTATGGAATCATCATTTTTGACGATTCATCCACCATGGTAATATAAACCATATTGGTTAATTTGTTAGTTCTATTTAATTAGTATTTTCGTTATAGTTTATCCTAGTTATAAAACATTAAGGATATTAAAGTGGCGCAAAAGGCCTAGTCACAAAGACAGCTTTTAAATTTATAAGCCAGGATTTCGGAGAATCGAGGCATTTAGGTTTGAACATATTTCATTACCTTTTCTTGACAGAGAGTCAAAGACTACAACTGTCTTTTGTCTCAAAGGACGTTAATTATAGCCCGTGGGCACTTCATCCTTAAGGGATGATTATATAAATAAGGGAAATTGAAATATCCCAATTTAAAGATGACCTATGTGATTTTATCATATAACAGTTTGTCAAAAATGTTAACATGCTTTCAGATGTTAACAAGAATTTGAATCATTGAATAGGTGTTACCATCTCGGCCGTGTCTGAAATGACAGGTAGGCTAGGTTTTACCTTTAAGATTCTTTTTTATATATATATTAAGAGCAGAACAATCCCAAATTGAGATGTTAATAAGGATCTGAATCTACTTGAGGAACTGCCATCTTGGTCCGGTTCTTAAAATGACACATGGGCTAGGTCCTGTCCTTTTTAGATTTTGCCATTTTATAATAATGGTAGATCTTGTAATAGGAACGTTATTTTATATCTAACCGTTCCATTTAAAATTTAAACAGGTACATGGTTACCCTAAACGGGACTTCTAACAGCACTGACTCGCCCATGCAGGGGCTAATCAGAAAAATAACAAAGGAAACAATTAAAGGACAAAAACGAATCAGGAGTAGTCCTAAGTTCTTTGTCTAGACTCAAGAATGTGCAACTGTGTAACTGAGATTAAACACAAAAGGCTAGTGTTTAATTCACTCAGTGTTGGCTCTGATACCAACCTGTTACACCCCTATTTTTCCACGTATCACCGATGGGCCCGGTGGGGAGTATCGTGACGTAGTTGATATCATCATAGTTAAACAACACAATTTAAAATGCACAACGGAAGCAAAAGGTAAATACATTACAATCCGATTCAAAAGTAATATCAATTATTACAACGGAATGTATGTTGGATCCACAGGCGGATCTTAAAACAGAAAGATAACATTGTTCAACAGACTTTAGGCATCTAAAACTTGCGTGATTCCCTATTGACGCCCTGAGCTCTCAGCCAATTACGTATAGTATCTGTCACTTAAACTTTTGGGAAAATACGTCAGTTTACACTGGTAAATACAACTTAACTGACTCATTTTGAAAATGTTTTAGAAAATTGATTTGAATGCACATGGCACAAAACTTTTATAACTTGGGACAATTATATAAAAATAATCTTGTATACAGATTTACATGTTCGTTATACATGTCACACCCCCAAAATCCACCTGCGGAGTATCACCGCTTGGGAGCGTGACTGACCAGGATCAAGCCACCAATCATATAGAACAATGTATATAGTTAAATTAATAGCAATTAAACCAAATCAAATCCATATGAAAGGTGTTTCCAAAACATAAGTAAGTTATCACTGTTTAGCGGAAGCGTATAAGTAAAACCCAATATAAATAAGTATGTAATGTCATAAAGTGTTCAACAAACAATCACGGTCCAAGCCCACAACGACCAGCTCCTCCCTGTGCAAGCTCCATGTATCTAACGACCTGCAAGGCATGTAACAGAGGATCAACAACTAGTTGAGCGAGTTCACAGAAAGTAAATGCGTAATAGTAAGTTTGTTTGTAACATGTGGCTCTACTGGGCCGATAGTACGTTCTATTGGTGGGGGCTTCCCATGTTGTATAACCACTAGACTATTCGTAATCATAAGTGTTCTTCACAACCGAGAACAGTAGTACGTACAAGCTTTACGTAGGTTTACGTAAGTATCCTTCACAACCGAGGATAGTAGTAAGTATAAATACACGTAGGTTTTACGTGAGTATCCTTCACAACCGAGGATAGTAGTAAGTATAAGTATACGTAGATTTTACATAGGGGTCCTGCACAACCGAGGACAGTAAGAAGCATATGCATATGTGGGCTTTACGCATGTGACCTGCACAACCGAGGACAGTAAGTAGTATAAGCATACGTAGGTTTACGTATGTGTCCTGCACAACCGAGGACGCTGGTATGGTAGTCTAGTGGTGGTGTTAGTATGAATCTATTCAACCTTATTCCTTCAATCCCATTCCCAACCCTGGGAAACCCATGCCTTAGTAAGGGTGTGAACTCACCTTGGGTTGCTCGGTATGTTATTGCTTCTAGAGTTAATTAATGTTTAAGTCCGTTACACACGACCTAGGATATATTGCACATAAATCCAAGATAAGTGTTGACGTTCAATTAGGGTTTACAGGTTCTTGATGCTCAAACAGTAACTTAAAGAATCATATTACACAGTAGCATGCAGTTATAGTATCATACAGTATACAGTGTTTTGAATTCAGTATTGTAACCATTATAAGTATCTCAAACTATAATAGCATCAACAATAGTCACACTAAGTATCACTGCGAAGAACCTCGGACTATCAGCATGTAATCAAGGTAACACTATATTTAAATCATGAAAGTCGGAAACAACAACACAACTAAAAGGTCAGGCAACAATTCCAAGCCAAGAAATTCGGACCAAGGGTTATCAAGCATGAGGGTTGAACTAGTATACACAACAAAAGTGGATTATGTGCATGTGTGGCCAAAAACTCGGACCCAAGGCTCCCCCCTTACAAGATCGGACAGTGTTATCCCCCCCCCTAACGAAACTCGGACATGTATCATCAAAAAAAAAAAAAGTCGGACTCTACTTCCACTTAATGAAACTCGGACATGGGGAGGGGGGGGGGTTTCCCCTTCACAAAGTCAGACTAAGGGTCCCCCTCACAAAACCCCTTTACTACATTAAAGGTCGGACTCTTTAATAGCCATCAAAGTCGGACAACTTTGAACTCACAAAGGTCGAACACTTGATGCTTATAAGAACTCGGACATCATCGTTTAACAACAAAGATCGGACCACTTGTTTACTTGTGTAAAAACTCGGACTAGGTGTTTATCACAAAAGGTCGGACCTTGCTTCACAACTAAAAGTCGGACCAAGCCATTAACCAAAACTCAGAATCGATTGGACAACTACGATACATCAATTAAACAGTTACGTTTTTACATAATCAAGAAACCCTAATGTCACTGTATTGTATTGCAGGAATCAAAACAATCATCAACCATTCTATCATTACAGTCAACTTACATTCATCAGGTAATTTCACAACAGATACACAATCGATCGTAAACCATTTACCACAATCAGAATCTTTAATAATCACAGAACTATTCTATGAAGAACTAGGGTTTGACATGCATCGATCAATCAACGATTAACAATAAACAATGATTAAGCATGTACCTTGGATTGATTCTAAACAGAAAGAGGATAATCAAGCGTGATTAAGAACTTGTGATGATGATGATTGATTTCCAGAGAGAACCAAAGAGAATGAAACTACGTGCTTTGTTTTGTGTGCAAATGATTAGTGAAAAGGGATTAGGGTTAAGTATCTCTAGGATTTCACTAATTACCCTCTACCCCCCTAAGTATCATATTTTACACATGTACACCATCTCATAACAATTTCATAGTTTCACCACCAAGTTCATATATTTACCAAGTCTTTCACAATTAACAAACAACCATGCACAATCACATAATACGATTCATTGCATCAAAACGTATATAATTTTATAGCAATTAATTGTGCAAATAATCAACTAAACAATACAAGAACGTGCAATAAATGCGAAATAGAAATCTTGGAAATTCGAGTTGTCACACTATCCCCAACTTAAAAGAAATTTCGTCCCGAAATTTAGCATGCGGTTACTGAGGAAGCTAGCTAAGTTGTATCGTTTACTGGTTTTCTTGGGGTGTCACATCATCCCCCCGTTGATTTGGAATTTCGTCCCGAAATTCCACAGTAGTACCTTCAGTCTCAGTAGTGGTTGCATTGGTCCCGAATAACTGGGGGTACTTTTCTGTCATCTGGTCTTCGCGTTCCCAGGTGTACTCTAGGCCACGACGGGAGTTCCAACGAACTCGAACAAGAGGGATTCTCTTGTTTTTGAGGACCTTAACATCCCGGTCCGTGATTTCAACTGGCTCTTCGACGAACTGCAACCGCTCGTCGATAGTGAGTTCCTTAAAAGGAACTATGAGGGTCTCATCTGACAGGCACTTCTTCAGGTTCGACACGTGAAATACATTGTGAACTGCACCGAGTTCAGCTGGTAGGTTTAGCTTGTAGGCCACTTTGCCTATTTTCTCAATGATTTCGAACGGTCCAACATACCGTGGATTGAGCTTGCCTCGTTTACCAAATCGAACCACACCCTTCCAGGGTGAGACTTTTAGTAAAACCCGGTCCCCGACCTGAAATCCCACCGGTTTCCTACGCTTATCCGCATAGGCTTTCTGACGGTCGCGTGCTGCCGCCATGCGTTGTCGTATTTGTGCAATCTTTTCCGTGGCGTCCACTACAATCTCTGGACCCGTGATCTGACTATCCCCCACCTCTGCCCAACAGAGAGGTGACCGACATTTACGCCCGTACAATGCCTCGAATGGAGCGGCTTGTATGCTGGTGTGGTAACTGTTATTATACGAAAACTCCACTAACGGGAGATGCTTTTCCCAGCCGTTGCCGAAATCAATAACACATGCCCGAAGCATGTCTTCAAGAGTTTGGATCGTTCGCTCAGACTGCCTATCCGTTTGAGGGTGATACGCTGTGCTCATGTCTAGCCGTGAGCCGAAAGATTTATGCATTGCTTGCCATAGCTCTGACGTGAATCGTGCATCCCGATCCGAAATGATGGAGGTGGGCACCCCGTGCCTCGAAACAACTTCTTTAAGATAAACGTCCGCGAGAGTGGAGAACTTATCCGTTTCCTTAATAGCCAGGAAGTGTGCAGACTTGGTGAGTCGATCCACGATCACCCATATAGTATCATTCCCACGCTGGGATCTGGGTAGGCCTGTAACAAAATCCATGGAAATTTCTTCCCATTTCCATTGCGGTATCTTGGGCTGCTGAAGTAGGCCCGCTGGTTTCTGATACTCCACTTTGACCTTTGCATATGTCAAACACTTGCCGACGTAAGTAGCGATGTGGGCTTTCATGCTAGGCCACCAGTATGTAGTTCTGATGTCGTGGTACATTTTATCCGACCCTGGATGTACCGAGTAGCGGGACTTGTGAGCTTCGTCCATTACCAGTTCGCGTAAACCGCCAAAAAGTGGGACCCAAATACGCCCCGTTACATAGTAGGCGCCATCTTCCTTTTGTTCCATTCGTTGCCTTGAGCCGCGTAAGGCTTCAGCTTTGACGTTTTCAGGCTTTAATGCTTCCATCTGAGCAGTTCGTATCTATGCGGGAAGATCAGACTGAATAGTGAGCTGCAAAGCTCGTACACGCCTAGGTAGAGTGTCTTTCTGACTGAGAGCGTCAGCCACAACATTGGCCTTGCCTGGATGGTACTTGATGGCACATTCGTAATCATTAAGTAACTCGACCCATCGTCATTGACGCATGTTCAATTCCTTCTGCTTGAAGATATGCTCGAGACTCCTGTGATCGGTGTAAATAGTGCACTTGGTACCGTACAGGTAGTGTCGCCATATCTTGAGCGCGAAAACAACAGCTCCCAGCTCTAAATCGTGAGTCGTGTAGTTCCGTTCATGAACTTTGAGTTGCCACGAAGCGTAGGAAATAACTTTATCACGCTGCATCAATACACAGCCAAGCCCCTATATCGATGCGTCACAATAAACCACGAAGTCATCCGTGCCCTCCGGCAATGAGAGAATAGGCGCGCTGCAAAGCCTATCCTTTAGGTACTGAAAAGCGGTTTCCTGAGTATTACTCCAACGGTAGGTGACACCCTTCTGTGTCAGCATTGTGAGCGGCTGAGCGATCTTTGAAAAGTCTTTGATGAATCGTCTGTAGTACCCCGCCAAACCCAAGAATTGGCGTATTTCCGTTGGTGTACGCGGTGCAGGCCAGTTCCTGATCGAATCTACTTTGGATGGATCGACATGAATCCCATCCCTGTTCACCACATGGCCTAGAAAGTGGACTTCACGAAGCCAGAAGTCGCATTTAGAAAACTTGGCGTACAATTTTTCCTTTCGAAGAAGTTCCAAAATCAATCGTAGGTGCTGCTCGTGTTCCTCCTGACTCTTGGAGTAAATCAGAATGTCGTCGATGAAAACAATGACGAACTTGTCAAGATAGGGTTTGCACACCCTGTTCATTAGATCCATGAAGACTGCAGGCGCGTTCGTAAGCCCAAATGGCATGACTAGAAACTCGTAGTGACCGTAGCGAGTTCTGAATGCTGTCTTGGAGACGTCCTCATCCCGGACTCTCAGCTGATGGTACCCTGACCTTAGATCAATCTTGGAATAGTAACTCGACCCTTGCAACTGGTCGAATAAATCGTCAATGCGTGGAAGAGGATAACGGTTCTTCACTGTGACCTTGTTCAGCTCACGGTAGTTTATGCACATCCTGAAAGTGCCATCCTTCTTTTTCACGAATAGTACTGGAGCTCCCCAAGGCGAAGAGCTTGGACGAATGAAGCCCTTATCCGAGAGCTCTTGTAGTTGCTTAGAAAGTTCTTCCAGTTCAGTTGGAGCTAAACGATACGGTGCGCGAGCTATAGGTGCTGCTCCTGGAGCTAGCTCGACTTGAAACTCGACCTGACGATGAGGCGGTAGACCAGGTAAATCTTCAGGAAACACTTGAGGAAAATCACGTACAACTGGAATATCCTCTATCCTTTTTCTCTTTCGTCGATGCATCAGTAACAAGTGCCAAAATGGCAGTATGACCCTTTCGTAAACATTTCTGAGCCTTCAAGAAAGAGATGATGCCAACCACAGCACCACTCTTGTCGCCTTGAACTTCGAGAGGTTCTTTACCCGAACGAGGAATACGAATGATCTTCTCCTTGCATAGGATTTCCGCCTGCTGCTTGGATAACCAATCCATGCCGATGACGATGTCGAAACTACCCAGAACTATAGGAATGAGGTCGATGGAGAAAGTCTGACTAGCTAAGACAATGCTACAACCCTTAACTATCTGTGTGGCCTCTACACTTTTACCGTTTGCTAGCTCTACGACATGTTTGGTGTTTAGAGGTGTTGGTGTACGTTTTAATAATTTACTCATTTTCAAAGACATATAACTCGTATCCGCACCCGAATCAAACAAAACAGTAACATATATATCATCGAGAAGAAACTTACCCATAACGACGTTGGGATCATTTCTGGCATCACCCTGCCCCAACACAAATGCACGACCCCTTGCTTCATTGCCGTTGTTGTTCCCATCGTTGTTGTTGTTGTTGCCATTTCCCTGATTGTGGTTATTGTTGTTGTTGTTCTGGTTCCTGTTTAGCTGAGGACAGTGCCTTTTGAAGTGACCTTCTGCACCACAATGAAAACACCCCTTGTTGCCCTGTTGCTGATTCTGCTGCGCTTGAGGCTGCTGCTGATTCTGGTTCGCAGGCCGAGGGCTTCTACAATCCTTGGCCTCATGACCCATTTTGAGGCATCTTTGACAGCGACCCTTGTTATACTGGCCACTGTGGTGTCTGTTGCAGTTGTTACACTTTGGGAGGTTCCCTCGATATCCACCCTGCCTGTGGCTGCCTGAGGAGTGCTGACTGGGACTCTGATAACTGTCAGTCTTTCGCTGCTGAACCTGTGACTGAACTGAAGTTGATCCCTTGCTGGAATCCCCATCCCATTTTCTCTTGTTGTCACTGGGAGTAGCAGAAGTGGTGACAACAGTAGTGGTAGCACTGATGCGTTTTGGCAGCTTGTTCTGTTCCACTGCCTGATCCGTAATGCGATGAGCGAGGCGTTGAATAGCCTGGATGTTGTCAAGATTAGCCGATGTCACATGGCTCTGAATTTCTGGCGCTAATCCCTTGAGGTACAACTCAATGCGCTTGATTGGAGGGTCCACCATAGTTGGGCACAGCACAGCCAACTCGTTTGACCTCTTGGTATAAGCCTCGATCTCTGACCCAGTCATTTTCAGATGGTACAACTCATCTTCCAACTTGTGAATGTCTTCCCGAGTGCAGTATTCCCTTTTGATCAGTTCCTTGAAATCATTCCAAGGGGTGGCGTTAGCAGCTGCCAACCCTAAGATCTGCACTTGCGCGTTCCACCAAGTTAGAGCAATCCCCTCTAAAGTACCAGTGGCATACTTGACCCTGCGAGCCTCAGGGCATTCACACATCTCGAACACAGACTCGAGCTTTTCAAACCAGTGGAGGAGTCCAACCGCTCCTTCAGTGCCACTAAATGTGCTAGGACGACAATCCATAAAGTTCTTGAAAGTGCAACCGGGCTGCTGAGCGTGTTGACCTATTGTGTACGAATAGGACAAGGTTAAGCACAAGAGTTAATGTAGGATTCTAAAGATCCTAGTGTGAGTCTAAACTGCAGGGTATACTACCTGCTTGAGCAGCTGCAAGTGCCGCAGCAACTTGTTCATTAACGAAAGCCGTCAACTGGGCTTGTGTCATGTTAATTCGTCCGGCCATTGATCTTCACATCAAAGGCAACATAAGTGAGAAAGGTTCGCGAATAGTGCGATGACAGAAGAGTGTAAGCACATAGGTGTTCTCAAGCAATAACAAGTAATGAGCAGTGTAATCTAAGCATACTACGAGCAAAGTTCTATGCAGTTCTAGCTAGCAGGTAATAATCATAAACCTTATTACCTAGGATGTTGAGTCTTGCACGTGGAGCGAAGCGTCGTTGTGGATCGTTGAGAGCACTGTTCTGGTTATAGTCTGGTTTTAATAAAAACGTTTCCCCATATTAAAACCAAGTTCTCTATAACCAATGGCTCTGATACCAATCTGTCACACCCCCAAAATCCACCTGCGGAGTATCACCGCTTGGGAGCGTGACTGACCAGGATCAAGCCACCAATCATATAGAACAATGTATATAGTTAAAGTAATAGCAATTAAACCAAATCAAATCCATATGAAAGGTGTTTCCAAAACATAAGTAAGTTATCACTGTTTAGCGGAAGCGTATAAGTAAAACCCAATATAAATAAGTATGTAATGTCATAAAGTGTTCAACAAACAATCACGTTCCAAGCCCACAACGACCAGCTCCTCCCTGTGCAAGCTCCATGTATCTAACGACCTGCAAGGCATGTAAAAGAGGATCAACAACTAGTTGAGCGAGTTCACAGAAAGTAAATGTGTAATAGTAAGTTCATTTGTAACATGTGGCTCTACTGGGCCGATAGTACGTTCTATTGGTGGGGGCTTCCCATGTTGTATAACCACTAGACTATTCGTAATCATAAGTGTTCTTCACAACCGAGAACAGTAGTACTTACAAGCTTTACGTAGGTTTACGTAAGTATCCTTCACAACCGAGGATAGTAGTAAGTATAAATACACGTAGGTTTTACGTGAGTATCCTTCACAACCGAGGATAGTAGTAAGTATAAGTATACGTAGATTTTACGTAGGGGTCCTGCACAACCGAGGACAGTAAGAAGCATATGCATATGTGGGCTTTACGCATGTGTCCTGCACAACCGAGGACAGTAAGTAGTATAAGCATACGTAGGTTTACGTATGTGTCCTGCACAACCGAGGACGCTGGTATGGTAGTCTAGTGGTAGTGTCAGTATGAATCTATTCAACCTTATTCCTTCAATCCCATTCCCAACCCTGGGAATCCCATGCCTTAGTAAGGGTGTGAACTCACCTTGGGTTGCTCGGTATGTTATTGCTTCTAGAGTTAATTAATGTTTAAGTCCGTTACACACGACCTAGGATATATTGCACATAAATCCAAGATAAGTGTTGACGTTCAATTAGGGTTTATAGGTTCTTGATGCTCAAACAGTAACTTAAAGAATCATATTACACAGTAGCATGCAGTTATAGTATCATACAGTATACAGTGTTTTGAATTCAGTATTGTAACCATTATAAGTATCTCAAACTATAATAGCATCAACAATAGTCACACTAAGTATCACTGCGAAGAACCTCGGACTATCAGCATGTAATCAAGGTAACACTATATTTAAATCATGAAAGTCGGAAACAACAACACAACTAAAAGGTCAGGCAACAATTCCAAGCCAAGAAATTCGGACCAAGGGTTATTAAGCATGAGGGTTGAACTAGTATACACAACAAACGTGGATTATGTGCATGTGTGGCCAAAAACTCGGACCCAAGGCTCCCCCCTTACAAGATCGGACAGTGTTATCCCCCCCTAACGAAACTCGGACATGTATCATCAAAAAAAAAGTCGGACTCTACTTCCACTTAATGAAACTCGGACATGGGGGGGGGGGGGGTTTCCCCTTCACAAAGTCGGACTAAGGGTCCCCCTCACAAAATTCGGACCCTTTACTACATTAAAGGTCGGACTCTTTAATAGCCATCAAAGTCGGACACCTTTGAACTCACAAAGGTCGGACACTTGATGCTTATAAGAACTCGGACATCATCATTTAACAACAAAGATCGGACCACTTGTTTACTTGTGTAAAAACTCGGACTAGGTGTTTATCACAAAAGGTCGGACCTTGCTTCACAACTAAAAGTCGGACCAAGCCATTAATCAAAACTCAGAATCGATTGGACAACTACGATACATCAATTAAACAGTTACGTTTTTACATAATCAAGAAACCCTAATGTCACTGTATTGTATTGCAGGAATCGAAACAATCATCAACCATTCTATCATTACAGTCAACTTACATTCATCAGGTAATTTCACAACAGATACACAATCGATCGTAAACCATTTACCACAATCAAAATCTTTAATAACCACAGAACTATTCTATAAAGAACTAGGGTTTGACATGCATCGATCAATCAACGATTAACAATAAACAATGATTAAGCATATACCTTGGATTGATTCTAAACAGAAAGAGGATAATCAAGCGTGATTAAGAACTTGTGATGATGATGATTGATTTCCAGAGAGAACCAAAGAGAATGAAACTACGTGCTTTGTTTTGTGTGCAAATGATTAGTGAAAAGGGATTAGGGTTAAGTATCTCTAGGATTTCACTAATTACCCTCTACCTCCCTAAGTATCATATTTTACACATGTACACCATCTCATAACAATTTCATAGTTTCACCACCAAGTTCATATATTTACCAAGTCTTTCACAATTAACAAACAACCATGCACAATCACACAATACGATTCATTGTATCAAAACGTATATAATTCCATAGCAATTAATTGTGCAAATAATCAACTAAACAATACAAGAACGTGCAATAAATGCGAAATAGAAATCTTGGAAATTCGAGTTGTCACAATACATTTAGGGCCCAATGTAGAAACCGAGTCAAGATTAACACACACGCCACAAGTATAGGCCCACAAGAGAGTGAGATACCATTTCCCTTATGCAACTGTCAGGTGTACGCCTACACCCCGTGCATAAGACGAGGCCATTTTATAATATAATGATGCCAAGGATATCCGGGACATGGTCATTAACCCCTAAACGCCTTTATTTCAAACAAGACAGATTAAAGCGGGTTACCTCAATAATTTAATCACAATACGATTAAACATTCAATACCCGACCAAGCGGTATTATTATAATGTCGTATCGCAAGCCCGTATAGAGAAAATAAGTTAAGAGTATTTACCTAAGCTTAAAATGCAATTTATACTCAGCCGTATATCCTAATCAGCAAGCACAAGTACTTCTATTGGGGCTCTTAATCTGGAATGAAGGTTTTTATTAACCTATTAGATTCCTAACGGGTCTTGTTTAGGTATTAACTTAGACCGGTTAGTTTTAAGGAAAGGTTTACGGTTCAAACGCAAGATTAAGCGAAGACCGGATTAGAATGTGGTTTAGTCCCAACAAGTTTGAATACTTGTTTAATATGGGTAAACTAAACACATACTGGATTTTGAGATAAAAATGATAAGGTTTGACCCGTTTCGGCTAATTTATGCAAACTAGTTACATAAGCCGATCCGAACGCAAAAAAGGTGTAACGGGTAACCACAAGAGTCATGAACAGGTTTCCTAAGTTAATATGTCTTAAATATACTGTGATATCAGTAGGATACCTTCCATTATGCCCAAGATGATTTTCAACTCAAACTATGCCTCGCAAGGGCATTTTGGTCATTTTAAAATTTATAAAAGAGTTTAAATAGTAATCTGAGTTACAGGTCTGATTAAATCAGTAAATATACTCATTTTAATAAGCTATAACAGTAGGGTATCACTTATACATGAAATTTATTAATTATAACCATACTATGCACCGTAGGGGCATTTTGGTAATTTCACATAAGTCTAAAAGGCCAAAACTGGAAATTTGAGTTTAAAACTTTTGCTTATTGTTAAAATATAAAAATTTACCGCGAAAATCAGTAGGCATCAACCCTTATATCTTTAAACTAGTTTTGATACATACTATGCGTTAAAAACGCTTAAAAAGGCGATTTGGAGCCATTTCCGGGTTTTGTATAGAAAGCTGATATTTTTATTATTCCAAAAGGCTCAAAATATTTTATTTATCATATTAGATCAGTAGAAAAAGGTTTGGGGTCAAAAGGATTTATAAAACTCATTTTATAGTCCAAAAGGGCAAAACCGGCAATTACCGAATTAAAGCTAGAACCCTATGTTATGCTCAGCCTAAAAATAAATAAAAATCTTTAAAAGTCTCAAAATATTATTTTATATTAGTAGGTAAAAAGTTTGGTTTCGAAAATTAGGTTTAGATAGGCTTTATGCTAATTATGCCGTTAAATAAATAAAAGGCTTTCTAATTACGCTATTGAGCATAACTCCTATTCTTGACCTCAAACTGATGTCAAATTTTAGGGACAAGTTTATAAATCCGTAGTGAAGGTTTCTATTCTTTCACTTTTTCAAAAATTACATTTTAAGGTTCAAAGGGCATAACGGTCAACAATTCGGCATATAACGAAAACTTGCTAATGAATAGGATAACTAAGGATCCAAGTTGTATAACCTCATAGGGTTATACTAACCTATAACATGGTCCTAAAGGAATCCTAAGGAATATCTAAACTAGGCTAATTCGGGTCAGAACTGAAAGTCAAAGCAAAAGTCAATTTTTGCGACTTTCGGTTCTGAACAGGGTCTATACTTAGAATTGTCGGGTTGAATCATGCTTAAACATGTTCAACTAATATTTACCAAGTTATTAAAGTGACAAAACTAATTTTATGACTTTTATATTAGCAGTTACAAATTTATTTAAAACTAACCCGTTTGACTTTCATTTGACCCGACAATTTAACTAAGTAAATGTGGTAATTAGGAGGCGCCCTTTTGAGGGTTAATCACCTACTTAATTACGGTCACGTAGCCATGTTCGTTGCGAATCATGGCTTAGCCTTTTAAAAGTCAAAGCGTTTATCGAAACGCTTGACTTTTCGGCTGTAACCGCTAAAAATTAAACTAAGCATGAAGGGATTACTTACTAAGAGTCCAGAGGACTGAATGAAGGTTCACAAAGGATCAGGTTCCTCCTAGTTGAGAGTTATGGGCAGATTTTTGGGAAGTGGTGTGCATAAACAAAGAAACCCACTTCTTATTTATAGTGTTTGGGTTTTCGTAGGATCGTGACAAGTGTCGGGATGATATAACCAGATCAAAACAGATGTCAAGCGGTTTATTAAATCAGGTAGCATCCCCTAGTATCTGTTATGTGAGTATGGCAGCTGGTTTTAACAAAACCAGCAACAAACATACTTCCAGAATTTACAGAATTGGTCCCTGTGAGCATATAACTGCATATAACAGCCCTTTATAAACCCGTATATCTTATTAAAAGACATATTTAGTCCCTTTGACCTCTGAATCAGATAGTTACAGGTTTAAAACAACTTTTGAAGGCTGTTAAGATCAGAAACAGTTTGCTGAATTACAGTTTCAGTCCCTGCATTTGTTAAATGTAATTTCTGACACATTTAAAGCCCATTAAGCCATCTTCAAGGCTCTACAATGATGCTTCAACATAGGGGACTTGAAACACGCTCAAAAATATGCCGGATGTCGGCTCGTTTGGTCGTACGGTCACGTTGTTCGGCTAATTACGACGAAACACGGACGGACGCAAAAAACGAACCAAATTACGCGAAGAATGGAATTTTATCATCCCAAACACTAAAATAAAATATTTTAGTGCTTACATAAATTTTTGGGGGTCCGGATATATTCAGAATGTGAGATATGCGCGAAAATGCAAACTTGTGCACTTTTTGACACTTTTAGTCCCTGCATGACATAAAAGTTTATTTTTGCGCACAAAACACCTCTAAGCCTATATCTAAGCTATATAAAAGATAAATAGGGTATGTTTAACTCATGGGCATATTCCGAAAGGTCTGTTACCATACGAATCGACATACTTTTGCAGTTTGACGCAATTAGTCCCTTAATTGCGCAAAGTAGCGCGAAATGTCGTTTAATAATATCCAAGCCTTCCATGGCCCATAATGGGCATTCCCAAGCATATACTTAAATATTACTATGCTCCCGTTCGCTTAAATGGTCACCGAAAGGCGTAGATTCAAAAGTTGACGCTTTAGGCCCCTCTATTGCGCAAACTTGCGCATCTCATCATTTAATAGCATTGAAGCCTTATTTAATCCATATTAGGCATTCTTGAAAGTATTATTAAACATCACGATGCTTCGGGTTCGCTAAAAGGTCATTCAGAGGTATAATTAAACATATTGACACTTTTAGTCCCTCTAACTTGCAAAGTTGCGCGTAACTTTACTTATAGGCATAAAAACCTTAGACGACCATTATTTGGCATTCCCGAGAGTATAATTAAATATTATGAAGCTCCCGGTTTGTTAAAAGGTCACTCAGAGGTAAGAATTAACATGTTGACGTTTTTAACCCTTCATTGCGCAAACTTTCAATTAATTACGCAAACGGCTACACTTATTTTTGGTATGCTAACACTTCCAGTCCTTTCATAATCAAAGTTTTTCGATTTTTCGAAAAATTAGTCCCTAAATTTCAATGTTTAACTTCATTAGGGTTTATTACACGTGTCAATACTTCATTGGACGTGATTTTACGAGGTGTTACACTCTAACAAAGCGACAGAACTATAGCATAGACGATTGGGCACACAAATCTCAAGACAATCACTGCTTTGTCAAAACAAGGTCTTGTAAGAGGTCTCCCACAAAAATTATTCACCTGTCCTGAGCATTGTGTTTCCTGCTTAAAAGGAAAACAACATAAAAGCTAATTTAAGTTCATTAAAGAGTCCAAAACAACCAAGTGCTTGCAAATGCTGAACATGGATTTGTTTGGCCCAGTAAAAATCATGAGTCTTAAAAAGAAAAGATACTGTTTGGTAATTGTAGATGATTTTTCTAGGTTTACATGGACTTATTTCTTACATTCTAAAGATGAGACTGCAGGCATTTTGCAAGACTTTGTCATTCAGGTTGAAAAGCAATTTGACTTGCCAGTAAAAGTCTTTAGGAGTGACAATGACACAGAATTCAGAAATAGGGAGTTGGATGAGTTTTGTGTGTCAAAAGGGATTGTAAGGCAGTACAGCATCCCAAGGACACCAGAACAAAATGGGGTTGTTGAAAGAAAGAACAAAACATTGATTGAAGCAGCCAGAACCACGCTTGCAGATTCAGGTTTGCCATTAACTTTCTGGGCAGAGGCTGTAAACACTGCCTGCTATGTCCAAAATAGAGTTTTGACAAACCCCAGGCATCAAAAGACTGCCTATGAAATTCTGTATAAAATCAAACCACTAATATCATACTTTAAAGTATTTGGTTGCCCATGCTTCATTTTAAACTTAAAAGACTCAATTTCAAAATTTGCAGCCAAAGTAGATTGTGGTTATCATCTGGGATACTCAACCACTGCTAAGGCCTATAAAGTGTTTAACACTAGGACTAAGTGTGTGGAAGAGACTTTGAATTTAAAGTTCAATGAACTTTCTTCACTGAAAATCCCTGCAAACCCTGCTGAGTTATTTGATCTTGATAAATTCACTTTTGAAAATGTTCTGTCAAGAATAACAGTGCAGGTTCACCTCAAACTCCTCCACCAGACACTGGATATGAAATTATAATTCCACAACAGAAATTCACATCCATTGCCAGAGCAACAGATGTTCAAAACAGCTGTCAAAGCTCAACCACTGCTACATCAACAGTTGTTGACCAAAGTAGCCCTTCAACCTCTGTTTCAATATCATCCACCACTGTTAAAAATCAGCAAACAGTGGATAGAAATCAACATGGTGTCACACAAGTACCTCCTATTCCTCCACCTCCATTTCAAACAGTTGTTGGACCACCAAAGTCACCAACAGTTGTTATCTCAGATGATTCACATCTTTAGCCCTCACCCTTTAATGCCATTGTTCCATACAAGGGAGATTTGATCTTCCTGAAGTCTCATCCACCAGACCAAATTATTGGCAACATCAGTGAAGGGGTTCTCACCAGAAGTCAATCCCAAAACATCTGTCTTTTTGCTGGCTTTCTATCACTTCATCAACCAGTAAAGTACCAAGAGGCACTAAAAGACAACAGTTGGGTAGAAGCTATGCAAGAAAAGCTCCAACAGTTTAAAAGACAACAAGTATAGGAATTTGTACCACTACCAGAGGGTGTGAGTCCTATTGGCACAAAGTGGGTCTTCAAAAATAAAACTGATGAAAGGGGCATTGTTGTCAAGAATAAAGCAAGGCTTGTGGTTCAAGGTTTTAGACAGGAAGAGGGCATTGACTATGATGAAACTTTTGCCCATGTAGCAAGATTGGAAGCTATCAGACTGTTCTTGGCCTGTGCTATCAACCAGAACATAAAGGTGTTTCAAATGGATATCAAATGTGCATTCTTCTATGACAAGATTCAAGAAGAGGTATATGTTTGTTAACCTCCTGGTTTTGAGGATCCATTTAATCCAAATCATGTCTACAAGCTAAATAAAGCTTTGTATGGCTTGAAACAAGAACCTAGAGCCTGGTATGAAACTCTTTCCACCTTTCTTCTCTCTATTGGCTTCACAAGAGGCAAAATTGACAAAACACTGTTTTTAAAATGGAGAGGGAAAGATCTGATGATTGTCCAGATTTATGTGGATGACATCATTTTTGGAAGCACATGTACCAAAATGTGTGAAGAGTTCAGAAAACTCATGACAGCTGAGTTTGAGATGAGTGCAATGGGTGAACTACAGTGCTTTCTTGGTCTCCAAGTAAAGCAACTGCCAAATGGTACTTTCATTCATCAAAGCAAATATGCTAAAGAACTTTTAAACAAATTTGAGATGAATGATTGTAAACCATGTAGTATACCCATGGCAACCACCAAGCTAGTCATGACTGATGAAAATGATGATTTGGTTGATCAAACCTTATATAGAAGCATGATTGGGTCTTTATTGTACCTAACTGCATCTAGGCCAGAAATCATATTTGCAACATGTGTTTGTACAAGATCCCAATCAGCCCCTAGGAAATCTAACCTCATAGCTGTGAAAAGCATACTCAGATACATAAAAAGTGCTCCCACACTTGGTATCTGATACCCTGCTAATGGGAATGTTAAGCTTTCAGGTTTCTCAGATAGTGACTTTGCTAGATGTAATGCAACAAGGAAGTCCACATCAGGAGGGTGCCAATTTCTAGGTGATTGCTTAGTATCTTGGCAAAGCAAAAATCAAGCAGCTGTTTCAACATACACTGCTGAGCCAAAATATATTGCTGCTGCAAGCTGCACAGCCCAACTGTTATGGCTTCAAAATCAATTGTTGGATTTTGGTATCACTGCCTTAAAGACACCTCTCATGTTGGATAGTCAAGCAGCAGAAAATATCATCAAAAATCCAGGTTCACATTCAACCACCAAACACATTGACATCAGACATCACTTTGTGAGGGATTGCTATGAAAAAGGTTTGATTTCTCTGCATCATGTTCCAACTAAGGATCAGCTGGCAGATGTGCTAACTAAGGCGTTAGACACATCCACCTTTGAAAGCTTGATCTCTAGAATTGGCATGCTTAACATGGAATAACAGGCAAAATCCTGTTTTTCTATCAATAAAGCATCAAAATGTTTTCAGAAAATCAATAATCCATCCTTAAAAATAGTTAAAAATGAAAATTTTTATTAATCCTTTAAAGTCTGTTACAACCACTGTTTTGTTCAAATAACTGATTGCCATAGGTTATCCACTGCTAAAAGACAACCTCTGTTTATCCATTTTCTTTATTAATCACTGTTGCTTAAAAAATCAGTGCTTTAATCACTGATGGCTATCCAATGATAGTTAAAGTCAGCCACTGTTTTCATTCACCCCCGTAAACCACTGATATTGTTCATCAGTGGTTTCCTAAACAACTGTCATCCATTTTCATCAGAGGTTGTCACATGGACAGTTCTTAGCCGCCCGATCTTTGTAACCGCTGCCACGTCAGCATTCACTTTTCACCCTTATAAAACCCTTATTAAAACTCCAATCAGAGGTTTCACTGCCGAATCGAATTCAAAATTCCTTCAAAAGCGGTTTCCATCTTCTTCATTCATCTTCTTCCATTCACAAATTTCTTCGAATCACCATGGCACTCGCACTCAAAAACCCCCATAACTACCTTTGTACACTTGAGAAAACAAGCAAAAACAAAGATTTCCACTCAATCATTGATGCTCTTTCATCTTCAAAGTATAAAACTTTTGTTGACCTGCAACGCACCCATCTATCAAGAAACCCTACCCGGCTTCTGGAAAAATGCAAAAGTCGAAGTTCAAGACAAAAAGCCTTGGGCTATTACCTCAAAAGTAGGAGAAATTCTTGTTTCAATCACACCACAAACCATATCAGAAGTTTTCGAAATGAATGATCATACAGGTAAAACTTCTTTCCCTAAAGATGAGTATCAAACTGATTTGATCGAAAGAGGGTATGAAGGTCAAATGACAAAAGCTACTTTGCAAAAGGGAGATTTTCCACCTCCTATGAAATTTTTATTCCATACCCTGCTCATCTTTGTTTCAAACAAAACAACAGCTTTCAACGAAATTACATTGAAAATCCAATACTTGGGTTATGCTATTATGGATGAAAAAGATTTTAATTCCTCCCAAGAGATTTTCAGTGATTTGGTTAAAAATGTTAATAATATCAAAGATAAAAAGAAACCATTTCTGTTATTTCCAAGGTTTTTGAGCTATTATTTACAACAGAAAGTACCAAAAGACAATGCACAAGTACTTGTTCAAGGTGCTTCTTTTCAAATTAATAGTCTATATTCTGAAACTTTTACAAAGTTATCAGAGTCAAAACCTTCAAAAACACAAACAGAGGAACCTGAGCAAACTTTGGATGAGTCCACATCTGCTCCTCGGGTTTCTACTGTTGAGCCCACTGCTCTTGGTGACCACGGTAGCTAAACCACTACTGTGCAACCCCCACCAACCTTACCCAAAAAGACCAAAAAGAAAATTACCAAAAAGCCCACCAAACCCTCTGCAAAGGACCTTTTGGAAGATGAGATCCCTGAAGTAACTCCAGTGACAACACAAAAGTCACCAACAACCACTGTTGCTACTTCCTCACAACAGTTGGTCAGATCTCCACCCAAAACCTCAACTCCTCCTGCTTCCTCACAAAAGGAACAAGTTGTAAGCACAGGAACACCACTTTATGATACATTACCCTCACTTGAGAGTATGTTCAATAGCCCTGCTCCCAGGGCAAATTCTCTTCCCACACCTATCCTTACTTCACAAATTCTACCATCCATATTACCTCTGTTTGATGCCATTGAGCTTCAGACACAAAATAGCCCCTCTCACCAACACATTACTGAGAGTACAACCACTACAATGGCTGTGTCTGAAACAACTCAATTGGTTATCCCACAAACAGTTGAGGAGGTTACACTACAGGAGTTTCAAGAAATTCCTGTTTGTAGTTCAAGTGGAGCAGCTACTACAGGTGTTGGATCCACTGATCTACACCTGGACAGTAGTTACATCCATCAGACTCCCTTGAAGGCAACCACTGTTGATGCTATCAAGGTATCCACTGGTGTGTTTACTAAGTTATCTAATGCAGAGGGAAGCCCCTAGTACTAAGACAAAGGAGCATCAGTGGATGAACCATTGGAGACTTCTCCTGGTCCAACTGCTGATACAACCACTGCCGGTGGGAAATTAGATGATCCCATTAACTTAGGTGATGGTTTAAGATATCCGAAATTGACAGAGAGACTCAACACAATTGAAACCACTGTTAACAACATGCAAGATATGATCAAACAGTTGGTTGAGGTTTCCAAAACTCAACCTACACCACAACAGTATTCTCAAGAGCTCTGGAATGCAGTTTAACCAATCATTAAAGCTCAAAGAGAACTTACAGAAACTCAGCACAACCATCAACTTGCGATACTCAGAAATATGGTTGATGTAAGATACAAGGACACTCAGGCTGACATCAAAGCCATCAAAGAGGCCTTGGTTCAAATTACTGGCTCTGCCCCTGCATCTATCTATAAAGATGATGACGATGATGATGATGATCAAGATGATGCCAAAAAGGGGGAGAAACATGACATGAAGAATTTTGGTAGATCTACTCCCAGGCAAAAGCCAAATCAAAAGCCAGAAACAGAAAAGAAGTCTTCTGAAACAACCACTGTTGAAACACCTGTTAAGGAAAAGGGAGTTGATGAAACCCTAAATAAACTTGCAGATGAAGTGGAGAAAAACAAAAAGATAATTCAAAATCAAAATGAAACAAAGGAAAGCCAGTGGAGAAAGGAACAAAAAGAAAGAAAAGAATGGGAAATAAAGACTCAGGATGTTGGCACTTCCACTAGAAGAAAATGCATTAAACCACCACTTGCCAAATTCTCCAAACCACCACCACAGAAACAAACACCTAAAAAGCCAAACACTGCTGGTCTCAAAACCACTGGTGAATCAGAAAAACCACCCACTGTTACACCAAAAACTACACCTTCACCACAAAAACCACTTGCCAAAAAGCAGAAGACAACAGTTGACACTTCAACAGTTGTAATGACAACAGTGGTTGAGACACCAGTTGTTTCAACAGCTGTTAGTCAGCCACCCACTACTTCAAACATTTCTTCCCAAGCCTTAACCATTTTTGTGTCTAAACCCCAAACAAAAATCCCTTCTCCCACAAAGGTTTATACCAGAAAAAGAAAGTTTCAGGTGCATGATGATGACATACCAACACCTATTCCCCTATCATCTGAGCCTTTCAATCAAATCAAACCACAACCATTCATTCCTTCAAAATTAGCAAACCCAATCACTGATCCAAAAACACTTGAAGGACATGATCCTGCAAGGGTTGTTCCATTAGCAGCAAACTACCCACTGGAATTGCCTGCATTTAAAAATGAGATAAGGCAATTCTACACAGTGGATGATCCTGCCAAAAGAAAATTCCCTTCTCTCTGTGGTTTTAGACCTCCTAAGAACTTGGATGAGTATTTAAAACTCAAAGCAAAGCAGGCTGAATTACAAGCCTAGTATGAAGGTTAGGGAGAAAGTGATAATAGCATCTCAAGTCGAATGCAAATTTTGCTGAGCAAAGTCAAGAAACTGGAAGATTATGCAAGAGACTTAAGCAAAGAGATGTCTAACTTACCACCAAATCCTCACCTACAAAAGGAGACGAGAAAAGATCTCTTAGAGCTGATCATGAGAGACAAGTTCTATCATGCCAAGGTTGAACAATTCAAAGACTGGCCACTCATTGCACTTAAAGCTGAAGCAAGCAAAATTGAAAGAATTAGAAATGATCCAGGTATGAAAAGATCTGCACCAGATTGGAATAAGTACAAGAAGGCTATTGCAGATCTTACCTTGGAATACAAAAGAAAGAAACAAGAGTTGGTTGCAGCAAAATATGGTCAGCAAAGGCCATATCAAAATGGTCTAGGCAGTACACTGACATGGTGTATGAGAAGCTTGAAAAAAGAAGAGAGACAGATCCATCTATTCCAAAGAAACCAGCATACAGAGACAAGAAAGCTGATGAGCCACAGCAGCAGGCCCTCTCTTTGAAAACCTTGTTCACATCATCTGACACTTCCATCATTGCCTTAAATCAATGAAAAAGGTAAAAGCAGATTGATGAAGAAGAAGATGCAGAAAGAGAAGCTGACATCATGAAAGCGGCCATCAAGCAGATGATACAAGATAATCCTGACTCAGCAAAACTACAAGAAATAGCCAAAAGATTCATGAGCAGGCCTCCATCACCAAACTCATCAAAAATAAAAGCTCTCCCAAGAAACCCACTAAACTCAAAAATACTAAAGTGGAAGTCTGATCAAAAGTCCCATGTATTGACCTTGCTCAAGTCCAGTAGAGAAGTTAAGCACATATCAAGGGAGGATGCACTAGGCCTGACTGTAGTTGACCTCCAAGATCTCTTAGAGCTTCAACTTTGCAGGGATGAGGATGATGAAAAATCCCTGAACTTTTAATTACATTTCAAGGGACAAGTTAGGAAAATGTTGATGAGACAATAAAGATCTTGAACAATGAAGAGTTTTGGCATCATCTGTTCTAGGGGGAGATTGTTGGTTCATGCTTTCAAACCCATAAAAGAACAGATGATAAGGAAAACCAAAACAGGTTCAGAACAGTTGATCTTCATAAGCAGTGCTTGAACAAGATTCTCCCCTTGATAGTGGTTTACTAACACTTGGTAGACTACAAGCACTAATCTGCACAACAACTGTTAACCAAAGCACTGATGAAGTTTAAAGTACTGAAGCTCTATCTACTGATGTCCTCCAAGTACTAGTGAAGGCCAAAGTGCTGTCCATTACAAGAACTGATCACTCAATGAAGAAAGCAGTGATGCTCATCATCAGTGCTTAGACTACAACTGTGGAATGAGAATCATCATCAGTGCTTAGACTACAACAGTGGAATGAGAATCAGTGGTTTATATAATCAGTGTCTATGTAATCAGTATTTATGTAATCAGTGGTTGTATATAACAGTGCTTAGACTTTGTTAGGAGGTTAGATTTCACTTTCATGGTGACATCAGCAAAGATGCTCAGTGGTTTGGGTTGTACTATGAATAGAACAGTACTCTGTGCTGTTCTGTCAGCTCTTCCTTCCTAAGTCATTCTGTATGCACAAATCACTGAGCTCAGGCTGAGGGGGAGTCTTGTGTATGCATGCAAGTTGTAATTGATTATTGTAATTAGATACAATCATTCAATTCAATGAAAAACATGTTTTCTTAAACTTTTCTTCCTTGATTGTGTTTAGAAAGTTTGATTATTATTTCTGCTGCAATTACTACATCTTTGTTCTTTCATTTTACATCAATTAATTCAAACAAACACAATCTAAAGAAACTCAGATCCTAATAATAATTAATTATTAATTTAGTACGGAAATTACCGGTTTTGTGCCAGTTGTCACATGTTGAAGGTGGCCAATACATGTTAGCCTCACGCAGTCATGCTAATTGCTTCACCTGGATGCCGCAGAAAATAATGAGGAGAGTGGGAATCAAACAAGAGTCACAAGGAACACCAATTCTTTCCCAACCATTCTACAACTACCTCATTGGCGAGTAATAAAGCTTCTACTTCTAACTAATTTTAAAATTAAGTTTTATAGCGTAGAGATATGCTAAAAAGTCTATTGTGTCTATAAATCCAAGGGGTGCTTCCCTCGTTGGAGTAGTAGGGAGTAATCATTTTTTTTTATTTCTAACAGCTATGCATTAATAATTAAAACATATTTTAAACAAACTTAAATTACATTAAATTAAACTAAATAAAATTACACTAAATTAGAAAAACACAATACATTAATTTAAAACTAGAAAAATAAAAACATAAAGCGTAAAAGTAAAAATTAGAAATGCATGGCTAATTATTATTATTTTTTTCGATCTAGCGTTTTGGGGCTAGAGTGAATGGCAACATCTCCGGTGGAACATTGTCGTGTGGCTTAGTAAACATCTCCATATCCCAATCATACATAAGTTGTCTCACCGCCTCGTGTTGCTCTACAATTAACGCTATAGTGTCTTCCTCTCGTTTCTTTTTTATTTCCACAAACTTCAACGCTTTTACTTGTTTTGCTTCTTTCACGTGGGTGTATTGTTCGAGCTTCTCAGACAACTCATTTGAGCTTTCGGAAGTTGTTGTGGCTCTCTTATCTTTCCTTTGAGGTCTTCTTGGTGACAGATCTTTGTCTATCTCGAGTATAGAACTATCGAACTTGGTTCTAGGTGTACCCGTGTTGTAGTAACCTGAATCCCATGACTTTCTTTTCTGGCCCGAACTACTACTTTCTTCACCTAACAATGGCGCTGGGACCCATTTCTCATGTTTTCTAACCACCACTCACGCCTCAACATGATGAAAACCACTCAGATGTTTTGATTGGTAATTTTTAAAGCTGTTTTCATGACCTCAGCATCGTCACACCCGCTACCACGTACACGATCCTACATATTATAACAAATATAAACTAAAAGATATAAACAAAAATAATGTTATAGAATATATAAAGTTAAAGATATAAACAAATATATTAAGTTAAAAAATAAAAATTATACCGCTTGTTGCCATAGGCCGTTAAAGTAGTTCAACTTAGTCAACATAGGTCCCTATTTTGAACGTACATGATGAACGGTTTGGGTACTTCCGCCAACCGTCGCGTTGTATTGTTTAAATATTTTTCTCCAAAAACCGTCTGATTTTTGTTGATTGCCTTTTCTCTTGTTTAAATAACAATGAACATATGCCTTGGCTAAGGGCTCTTCTTGTTTTTTCGTCCAATTTTGGCTCTCCATCTTTCCTCCCTTGCCTTTCGGTTCACTTGCTTCACCAGCATCTTCATCTTCATCTTCATTTTCATATTCTTCTTCGCCAAGATCTTCAACTTCATCCAAATTTTGTGTTTCGGGGACAACATCTTTATCTTCATTTTCATCGTAGATCGGAAGCGTGCGTTCGACATTCCCTCTTGGTGATTGAGTAGGTGGGTTGTCACACCCTCAAAAATCCACAAGCGGAGTATCACCGCGAGGCGTGTGACTGACCAGGATCATACCACTAATCATACTGAACGATAAGTAAAATAAAGTAAAACCATCACAACCCAAACGTTTATGGTTTATGAAAACGAAAACCCAAAACCAAGTTTAAATGTTAGCGGAAGCATAAAGTTTAAAACCCATTAAGCAACTTAAAAATCATAAAATTTAATAGTAGGAATCCAACAGTTGATTCCTAGTCACAACGTCCACTCCTCGTGCAAGCTCCAGCTATGTACCTAACGACCTGCAAGGCATATAATAATGAATCAACAACAAAGTAGAGCGAGTTCACAGTTGGTTGTCCATTTTAAAGTTGTTCCAAAAACCATAGTTATGTTTTGAAAACCATGAGTTAACCAGTTCCTTGTTTCCCAAACCATACTCAGTGGGGGCTTCCCCATGTATCCTACTAGACCCGTTACCATATCGACTACTGACTGTAGTTATGTTATGTTCCCTGCGTCAATGTCTATCATCATTGACTAGTGCCCAAGTCCATTAGTCCACGCCCGTCCTCTGCGGCACGGTGTGAGGCTTGTCAAACCTAATAGCGCTATTTAACTAATGACTCGTTCGCCATTGGCCCGGCGATTAAGTCGATATAAAATGAAGGACTTAATGATAGAGTTTTTGTCTAGTGTCAATGTTCTCACCCTTCAGTTAAGAGGGTGGGAGTACGTGTCAAGATGAACACGCAGGTTTCAATGTTGTCACCCTTCAACTAAGAGGGTGGGAGTACGCATTCTACCCAAGGAGAATACGCAGGTTTCCTTAGTATACTTAACCCATTCCCAAACCACCGAGAATCCCATGCCTTGTGGAAAGTGTGAACTCACCTTTGGTTGCTCAGTTAGACTCTTAAAAATAGCTAATAATCAGGGTTGGTCAGTCACGCCCTAGTATGATTACCATTTAGCTTATTAGTGATTTGAAACAAAGCACGTAGTTCCTACACGCATCTAACACATAACATGCACCCAGTTTGACAGTTCACGCCCATAATCACATTCCACCTATAACTACTTAAGAGCAAGCACACCATACTTCACAAAACACTTTCGTTAACATATAACAAGTTGGATCATTATCCGATAGCCTAACCGACATTTAGACATGCAAATCACTACTTATATTGTTTCAGCTTTAACATCCAAAACTGGGTTGTTTTCGGGTATTTTAATAAAATAGTTAACTTATTCCAAAAATTCCCAAAATTTTACAGAATGTTTCAAACAATCTAAATATTATTTTGTAAAAATCTTGGGATCAATTCATTAACAATTATTTTATAAAATTCATTTACCAGGCTGCAATCAGATTTGTCACTTTCTGACTGCAGTCCACGGAAAAATTCATTTAAAATTCATCGTAAGTCCGATTAACGAAATTCTAGTTGGAGAATTACAACGACAACAGTGGCCATATACAGTACAAATTTTAGATCATAACTCAATACCTACATTGAGTTATGACATTCTTAATGGGCTGCAATTTCTGACGAAAAACGCAGCCTAGACCTTTGGCACGAAAAAATTCATAAAACATTCAATTTTGGTCAAAAAATGCAATTCTAGTGGGGTTTGAAAGATATTTCCTGGAAGCACACCATAGGTTCTGAAAGTGCACGTTTTTGTTCAGTTTAGACCCTGTTACAACCGATTAAAGTCGGCTATAACTTTCTGGACAGAACTTGTTTTGTTACCCGACTTCCAAAAACGATTACTTAGCAAACAAAATGACCCATATGCATCAAATATAGCAGGTAATCATTATAATTCAGGTTATACATCAACTAATTCATCAAGATATAACAAGGTTCAAATCAAGATCATGCAATAATCAAAACCCTAATGACTAATCGAACACATAAGCGATCAATCACCAATCAAGTGTGAATTCTAACAACCCTAGACTACATGAAATCATCATAGACGTTAAGAACATCAAGAAATCAAAAAAAAAAACACAGTGAAGCTTTCATACAAATAGAACTATAATTAAAACCTTAAATGGATTACCTAGAGATGGAGATGAAGATAAAACAAGAAGGATTAGGGTTTCTTGACCTCTTGAAAACGTCTAGAGAGAGATGAGAGAGAGATCCGTATAATCGTATGGGGAGTGGAGGGGGTGACCTAGGGTTTTTGTTATTAAAACATGTTTTGAATTTTATTTTTCTAAATGACACTTCAAGTCCCTCAAGTTTCAATTCTTGGAAATTTGCATCAAAAGCTATCATTCTAAGTTTATTAATTCACCCATAAAGCCCCCAAGTCTCTAGACCTTGAACTTGCTTGAAAAGTTAATACATTAACTTTATGTTTTATGACAAGACTAGTCCTTCAAGTTTCAAAACCTTGAAACTTGCGTAGGAAGTTAACCGAGTTACCTTGTATCGAAAGTTATTCCAAACAACCTTGCGTTATGAGTGTAAATCATATAGATTTAACGAAGAAGGTTAACGACATTAACCTAAAGGTACGTGATGTCACATGGGTTCCTATATGCAAAGGGGTCAAATGCGTTTTGCACTTCCATTGAATATTCGTATCGGTCAGTGCTACCATTGTTGGACCGTATGGGTGTGAATATAATTGTGGTGGAAAATTAGGTTGGGGTTGGGAAATGTCGGAGCATGGTGTAAAATGGGGGGTGCACCCGGCCCCCGAATGTTTCAGTTAGAAGTGTAAAATTTCCTATTTTTCGTTTAAAAATTTTAAAATTAAATAGGATTGCCCCCCCAATTATTTTATCTAAATATTTATACAATATATAAATTGGGTCCCATGGCTTTCCGCTCCCTCGGAACTTTTGGTCAAGCTCCGCCACTTGGGTTGGGTGTTGTAAAAAGTCAGTTGTGAAGCTTGGATGTAAAAAATTTGAGGTTGAGAGTGTGTTGAATACCCGAGTGGGGTTGGAATGGTGCACTCGGACCGCTCGAACTGCCTCGCCTCATTTACGAGATGTGTCCCCTCGAGTTCGAACCCGATCCTTGACCAGCCGAACCTTTTTTCTTGGCATCACCCATGTATTGTTTATCCATGGTGTGTGAGGTTTGTAATTTGGTTGTGATTGTTTTTGAGTTGTGAGAAAATGAAATGTGAAAGTGGTATTTAAATAAAGAAAACAAATTAATTTTTTATTATAAATAACAGCTATATAGCCATTGGATCCACAACCGGTGTCGGACCAAAATAATTGTGTCGTGAACCGCCTTTCATCGGGGCTGTGAATTGGTGTCGGATCAAAATAATCTTTCATCAAACGCTCGTTTGCGGCTTCACGGTCTCGCAAAATATAAGTGCGCCTCAAAATGGGGCGTGGAGCAGAACGGCAGGCATGTGCACTCGTAACGTCTTCTTCCTCCTCCACGATTTCTTCGGACGAAAAAAAAAATCTTCATTAAAGATTGGTGAACGAATCTTTCAATGAAGACGAGCCCATTATAGAAGTATGATTTTTGTAAGAATGTTGGATTAGAGGGTGTTTTTGAGATTTGGTTGAGTGACAAATATTAAAGATTAAGTGGATACATGTAGAGATTTAGGAGAAAAATTTATTGAATATGACCGTTGAACGGTCAGATTTTTGAACAAATCAATTCCTCCAACGATATAATCTTCACGGGGACCGGATTTTGAACACCCAGACCGTAATGGTGTGGCGCGGCGCTATGAGGCTAAGACAAGGACAAGAACACCTATTTTATGCTTAGCTACCATCGTATGTATATTCATACTGTATTCATGTATTAAATACAAAAGAAGTATAATGAAAAAAACCTAGATAATGGATTGATTGAATAGAAAAAGCCTATTATATTTGTCCTACATGTTAATAAATATTGTTTTACGTCAATACCCTTTTGGGAAAATGGCTCTTTACCAGGATAATGCGGAAAAGGACTTTATGAATGATATCAAATTTAGGTAGAGAATTCTGTATATTAATCTTAAAGTGTGAGAAGAGTGAGAAATATTGTGGTGATAACATGTGTCCTCAATCTAAATTAATTCAAATGGGTAAACAGGTAATTTTCTTATTGATTTAATTAATTGATAACCTTCGATAACCGTCACCCTTAATTATAGGAATACGAATTAAGAATTAATCTACGAATTTGTGCCATCTCGTTCAGAACTATATAGTGTTATATATTTTTATATAGTGTTACATAGTGTTATATGGTGTTATATGGTGTTATATAGTGTTTTTTGGTATTATATAGTGTTATATGATGGATGTATAGTGTTATATGGTATTATATGGTGTTATATGGTATTATATGGTGTTATATAGTGTTATCTAGAGTTATATAGTGTTAGTGGAAGGTTCAAATGAGAAGAAATTTTTTGTAAGAAAAAAAAGAATAAGTTTCAACCTATAAGAATGTTTCATTTTACATCATTTAATATTTGCATTTAATTTTAATGTAAGGGTATATTTGTAAACTTACATAGATCATTAATTTCTAGTCTTCCTTTTTAATAGTTAACTACATTAAATTTGTAACTTGTTTTCGAAATATATATTTTTTCAAAAAATAAAAAAAAAATTAGTTTAGAGTGTAGGACAAATTATTAGGTGTGTAGGATAAATTACGAGTTGTGTAGGATAAATTTACGTATGTGTAGGATAATTTTCAAAATGTGTAGGATAACTTTTTATCTGTGTAGGCAATGAAAATTAGTGTAGAGAATAATAGTCTTTATGAGTAATTAATTACTTAAAGATTGTAATAAATGAGATGAAAGAATAACTACTTGATATTTTACAATTGTACCATTTGTTCTTTTTCTTCTCAATAAAATTTTCTTCTCAAATGAACCTCCCCCTGTAGTGTTATGGTGTTATATCTGTCTAATAGCATGTCTATGATAGATGTATAGTGTTATACATTGTTATATAGCGTTATATGGTGTTATATGGTATTACATAGTGTTATACAGTGTTATATGGTGTTATATATTGTTATATGATGGATGTATAGTCTTATATATGTCACACCCCTCTCTGCGGCGGAAGCACGAGGTGTGATCATGAAAGGTTCTCATTGCATACGAAAGGTAAACATACTACATGCTTGTAAAAATAACTTCAAATACCAAACCTTTCATAATTTAAAAACATAAGTTAGCGTTTACATCGCGAGATAGCATAAAACATTGTCTTAAAAAGTTTACAACATTATTTAAAGAAAAACATAAGCGATATCCACAAGCATGAGTAAAGCCGCGCGCACATCCACTTCTAGTTACCTGAAATACATGTGAGTTTTGGAAAAACGTCAACATAAAGTTGGTGTGAATTCATGCAGTTTTTGTATTGAACGTTTGTATACTTTGTATGAAAAGCATGGTATGTATTTTGTTTAAATCACGTATTCATGTATAAATCAAGTATTTCTATATGTATCAAGTGTTAATGGGTTGCAAAGCCATTAACATGTGACACGACATAGGAAGTCACCAAACCATAGGCATTTTTCTGTAGTCGATTCACGACCGAGACACAAAAACACTACTTGGTTCTAGTTGTCACCAAGAGTGGGGCTGCCCTGAAACCCATTAAATCTAACCTTTTGTTCTGCGGTCTAAGTATGTACACGATTAATGGTGCTTATGGTACCCTATTCGTGACACGATTTCTCGTATCATTTCTTGTATCATTTCTCGTATCATCATACCATTTATAATCATTGTAACATGTATTTCACCCCCGAAGTTATAAAACTGAAAACAGTAAAGAGAAAAGGGGGACATGAACTCACAACTTTGCATTCCTTGCGTCGTAAACTTCACCGGATTTGCTTATTGTGCGCCGTGACCTAAACGTGTTTTATTATCGTTAGTCACTAGTCTTGTATCGTACAAGCACAAGTCACTATCTTTTGTATATGTATTGTTGTGTTAAAAATATTTTATATTTTTAACTATGTATTTTATTTATATTATTTTCTCAAAAATTAATATAAGTATTTTGTATTTTGCACTTTGCACCCGAATTATGTATCTTTGTTTAAAACTTCAGTTTATGTTCATAACTTGTCCAAGTTATTTATTCTATCAAATAATATATTTTCACAAATATATTTTCTTGTATTTTGCCTAAGCATGTTGTATGTGTAGTTTTGTATTTTCACTTCTTACGGGTGTTTAGTGTATTTTCAAGTCCCAATACACTAGCACGTATAATACATACTACATACACTTAGCACAAAATTTGGTGACAAAATAATATATATATTTTTCTAAAAAATATACATACTTAATGTCAATTTTTAACCTTGACGAAACCGTCGTTTCTTAACTCAAAAATTAGGGAAACCTTGGTAAATACCTCGGTATACATTTTTAGGGAATAAGTTTCTCAAAACTTATATATTTTTCTAAGTGTCTAAATTTATAAAAATTTTGACAGAGTTTCCCCTAAAAATGGAGGTTTCTCATGTTTTTAAAACATGTGTTTATTTTCTTTTAGATCATCAACAACATCAACAACCCAATCTTTATTTACCAAACTTGTCAAAGCAAGCATAAACCACAAACTTATGAACTTGAAAGTTTGTAAAAATATGTAGTAAGTTACTAACATGTTTAGTAGGTCTTGTTATCTTTAAAAATAAGTTTAGTTTCTTAAAAACTTTATTTTTAAAGAAAGTGCATTTTCACATCTTCTAGTCTTATTTTCCAAAAATATTTCATTGTGGAATTTTTTGTTACACTAGAGTTTATACACTTGTTTACTTACTAAAAATGATTTTAGTTCATACAAGATCCGGATTTTTAACAATCTAGTATTTTCCACTTGGTTCTTCCGAAAAACCACTTGTAGATCTTTAGATCTACAAGTTTACAACTTCATTTTGCAAGAAAACTCATGTTTATTCAAGTTCGAAGTTCATGTATGGATGGTTTCATCATCCTTCATATCTTTAACCTTTACATCTTGCTAGTTCATGTCTTTAAACATGATCTAGCAAGTCTAGGTGATGAACCATCTTACTTCTACTAACTAACAACATCAAAAATCATCACAACATAGAAACCACATGATTTCTGCATCAACATAACACTACTTCATCATTTTATCCATTCTTTATCCTTTATGTTTAAGACTTGTTCATGTTTTTTTAGAGTTTCTTAACATTTTATCATTCTCTCAACTATTAACCACCAAAAATAAGAACAAGATGAAGATTTGAAGCACTTACGAGTGCACCAAGCTTAGTTGTTGGACCTCTTGCACCTTTGTGTGTATGAAAAATGCTTGAACAAGACTTTATGGTGGGTGTATGGTGGTAATGTGGGTTCGGCCGATCAACAGAGAAAGAGGAAGAGAAGAAGGTGAAATGTTGACGGTGATGAAAGAAGATGGTGAAATTATGGGTTTATTTATAAACCAAGTCTTAAGATTGTCCAACATACAATATGTTTCCAATCTACCAACAATCAACAATTTAATATTCAAAAGAAGTGTGGGGGTGACCCACACCTTGTAACCGTCGAAGGTGGGGGGGTATGGGGTTGGGTTGTGATGATCTAGTTACACTTTAGTTAAGTTTGAAATGTTTAATTAGTGTGTTATTGTGTGTAGTATAATATAAGGTTTGTTAGGGTGGTTGGGGGCCCTAACTAGCTCAGAAAAATTTGGCAATATTTTTATGTTCCGGGTAAAGTCCGGTTGTTTGGTTTGGTGTTGATCCGTTAAAGTGCTAAAGTGCACCGTTTAGCATCCTTTAAGTATTCTTTTGAAATCCTTTTAATTCCCGACACTTAGGGAAGTATTCTGAGTAATAACACGAAATTTCTGCATGGTATTTATGTATTTAAAAGCTGATTTTCCTGAATTTACTAAAATTCTGCACTTAACGTGCGTTTCGAGTGCTTTTTAGTGCTTATTTTAGCTTCCGGAATGTTTATATGTTAACCCTTGTATGTACTCTTGGGTTTTAATGTATTCTTATCGTTGGACCTACACCTAGGCCCTAATTCTAATGTCTGACTGCTTTCTGCAGTTTTGTTGACACGTTCGGTGAGTTTACTAGTATTTCTGACGCAACGCTCTCGTTTATGCATAAAGCAATATTTGGTAGTATAAAACGTGCATGAATTCACTTGTATTGTAGGAAATCAGACAATGTTGACATTAAAGCACATAATTGCAGTCATTTAATAATAATTAGAATGTACGGAAATTACCGGTTTTGTGCCAGTTGTCACAGTCTTCCCCCGTTAAAAGAATTTCGTCCCGAAATTCAGGCCGAACTAGCTCTGGCAGGAGTCTTCTTGAACATGTGGGGATACATTTCTTTGAACTGGTCTTCACGTTCCCATGTGTACTCGGGTCCGTGTTTAGAGTTCCAACGTACTTTGATAAGTTTGACACTGCTCCTTCTTGTCTTGTTGACTTTCCAGTCGGTAACCTCAACGGGTTGTTCTGTAAATCAGAGGGTGTCATCAATATGCACTTCATCCGCAGGGATGATCACGTTTTCTTGTGTTAGACTCTTCTTGAGGTTGGATACATGGAACGTATCATGTACTCCGTTAAGCTCTTCCGGTAATTCCAACTTGTATGCTACGGTACCAATTCTCTCTAAGATCTTGAATGGTCCGATGTATCGTGGATTCAGCTTTCCACGTTTTCTGAATCTTACAACGCCCTTCCAAGGTGAGACTTTCAACAAAACTTTTTCTCCCACCTCGAATTCTAATGGTTTACGTCTTCGATCAGCGTAGCTCTTTTGTCGATCTCGAGCCGCCTTAATGCGCTCTCGAATCTGCGAAATCTTGTCGGTTGTCTCTTGTACAAGTTCAGGACCAACCATTCGCTTGTCTCCAACGTCTGCCCAACATAAGGGCAAGCGGCACTTTCGGCCATACAGAGCTTCGAACGGTGCAGCTTTTATACTTGTATGATAACTGTTATTGTAGGAAAACTCAACCAAAGGTAGATGAGTATCCTAGCTGCCGCCTAGGTCCATAACACATGCGCGGAGCATATCTTCTAACGTTTGTATAGTCCGTTCGCTCTGGCCGTCTGTTTGTGGATGGAATGTCGTGCTTAGATCCAGCTGAGATCCAAAGGCTTCCTGAAAGGATTGCCAGATCCTTGAGACAAAGCGTCCATCTCTATCTGAAATGATTGAGATAGGCACTCCATGACGCATCACAATTTCTTTTAGGTATATCTCAGCAAGCTTTCCAGTGCTATCCTTCTCTCGGATCGGTAGGAAATGCGCAGATTTCGTCAATCGATCAACTATCACCCATATCATATCATGCCCTCTCGGGGTCCTGGGTAATTTTGTTACGAAGTCCATCGAGATTTGCTCCCACTTCCACATGGGTATCTCTGGTTGTTGTAGTAGGTCGGACGGTTTCTGATATTCAGCCTTAACCTTAGCACAGGTTAGGCATTTTCCAACATGAACAGCAACATCGCTTTTAAGTCTCGGCCACCAGTAGTATTCTTTCAAATCTTGATACATCTTGTCTGATCCTGGATGGAACGAGTATCTCGATTTATGCGCTTCATCAAGGATGACTTCACGTAGGCCACCATAGAGCGGAACCCAAATACGCTTCTTAAAGTATAAGGCTCCCTCTTCATTTGGCGCCATGTACTTCAATGCACCCCGGAGGTATTCAGCTTTGCGGTTTTCCACCTTAAAGGCTTCTTGTTGTGTGTCACGAATACGTGCTGTGAGGTTCGTTCGAATACTCATTTCCAATGCTCGAACCCTTAGGATCTTAACCCTTTCTTTTCGACTTAATGCATCCGCCACAACGTTTGCCTTTCCAGGATGGTACTTAATCTCACAGTCGTAATCGTTTAGCAGCTCGACCCATCGCCGCTGACACATGTTTAATTCCTTCTGATCAAGTATGTGTTGTAAGCTCTTGTGATCCGTGAAGATTGTACATTGAGTACCATATAAATAGTGTCGCTAAATCTTCAAGGCAAATACCACCGCGCCGAGTTCCAAGTCGTGCGTGGTATAGTTTCTTTCATGTACCTTTAGTTGTCTTGAAGCGTAAGCGATGACCTTCTGGCGTTGCATAAGCACGCAACCCAAACCTTGTCGTGAAGCGTCGCAATATACCACGAAGTCTTTTGTGCCTTCGGGTAATGATAGTATTGGTGCATCGCATAGCTTGTTTTTGAGTAGTTGGAAGGCTTCTTCATGTTTAACGCCCCAGTCGTACTTATTGTCTTTCTGCGTAAGGGTCGTTAGCGGTTGAGCTATTTTTGAGAAATTCTCAATAAATCGTCGATAATAGCCCGCTAAGCCCAAAAATTGACGAACTTCAGTAGGGGTTTTGGGGGCTTCCCAATTCTTTATGGCTTCAATCTTGGACGGGTCTACATGAATGCCCTTCTCATTCACAACGTGGCCAAGAAATTGAACTTCGCGAATCCAAAATTCGCACTTGGAGAATTTTGCATAGAGTTTCTCTTTCTTCAGTAGTTCCAGTATGGTTCTGAGGTGTTTCTCGTGCTCTTCTTTCGTCCATGAGTAGATCAGGATATCATCGACAAATACAATCACGAATTTATCGAGATATGGTTTGCATACGCGGTTCATCAGATCCATAAAGACCGCCGGCGCATTTGTTAGTCCGAATGGCATTACAAGGAACTCGTAATGCCCATAGCGCGTTCTGAATGCAGTCTTTGGTACGCTTTCTTCTTGTATCCTTAACTGATGGTATCCAGATCGAAGGTCGATCTTGGAATAGTAGCTTGACCCTTGCAATTGATCGAACAAGTCATCAATCCTCGGTAATGGATACCGATTCTTGATAGTGAACTTGTTCAGTTCTCTGTAATCTATACACATCCGCAGTGTTCCATCCTTCTTCTTTACGAACAGTACGGGAGCTCCCCAGGGCGAGAAGCTTGGCCTTATAAATCCTTTATCCAACAACTCCTGAAGTTGTGTAGATAATTCTTGCATTTCGGATGGTGCAAGCCGATAGGGTGCCTTGGCTACAGGAGCGGCTCCTAGAATCAAGTCTATACGAAATTCGACTTGTCGTTGCGGAGGTAGTCCTGGTAGATCTTCGGGAAAAACATCAGGGAATTCCTTCACCACAGGAATGTCTTCGAGTTTCGGCTCCTCAGCCTTCTTATCTATAACATGTGCCAAGAAAGCGACACATCCTTTCCTTAAGCACTTCTATGCCTTCATGCAACTGATGATTCTTAGAGGCGCATCTCGCTTTTCTCCATGTACGACGAGAGTTTCATCATTCGCCAAAGGGATGCGAATGATACTCTCATGACAAATGACTTCAGCTTTGTTCTTGGACAACCAGTCCATTCCGACCACTACATCGAAGCTACCCAATTGAATAGGTAAGAGGTCGATGCTAAATCTTCGATCACCAAGTTCTAGTGTGCAGCCTCTAACGATTTCGCTTGATTCGACAAGTTTACCATTGGCTAGCTCTATAGAATAAGGTATATCTAATCTACTAGATTCTATTCCAAGCATGCGTTTAAATTCCACAGACATGAAGCTATAGTCGGCACCAGTGTCAAATAATATGGATGCAAAGTGGTTGTTAATGAGAAACGTACCGGTGACCACATTAGGGTCCTCGCGTGCGTTCCTTGCTCCAATCACAAATGCTCGTGCCTGAGCATTGTTTCCTTTTGGGCAATTTTTCATGAAATGATCGTTGCTTCCACAGCTGAAGCATCCTTGGTTTCTTCCAGCCTCATTACCATTCCGGTTACCCTCGCCATTTCCATTTCTCCCATTGTTTCCAGCACCAATGCGGTTTCCATTTCCGTTTCTGTTTCCCTTACCCCAACAGTCTTCAGTGCGGTGACCCAATTTTCCAAACTTGTCGTACTTTGGAACGCGACAAACTCCTCCGTGATGACGCTTGCACCGGTTGCATTTGGGCAGGGTGCCCAGGTATCCCTTAGCTGGAGCGTCATTCATGGCTGCAAGAGTTTTCGCCTCCTGAGGCGGGTTGGGGTCACGTTTCTTTTTGGAACCCTTGTTGTTACGAGTTACTTGATTCAGATTTGCATGTTTCCTTTTCCTGTCTCCAGACGACTCAGCATGTGTTTCAGACTTTTCCGTTGGGTTCAGGGATAGCTTCTTCATACGAACACAATCTTCAGTAAGACTGACAACCAGAGTTACAGCCTCGGTGATTGTTTGAGGTTTGGCCGAAGTTACCATGCCGCAAAACTCTGGGGCTAGTCCCCAAATATAGCGTTCAACGCGCTTAAATTCCGGAGTCACCATGTAGGGAATCACCCTAGACAAATCATGGAACCTTCGAGTATACCCAGTGATGTCAGCACCTACCATAGTCAAGTGCCAGAACTCCGTCTCCAACCTTTGGAGTTCGGCACGAGAGCAGTACTTCTCTCTTATTTTCTCTTTCAGTTCATCCCAAGTCATGCCATACGCGGCATCATCGCCCAAAGGTTGAACTTGCAAATTCCACCATGTCAGGGATTCATCGACAAACAACCCAGTAGCAAAAGTGACTTGCTGATCCGCGGTGCACTTGCTCATACGGATGGTGGCTTCGGTCTTCTCTATCCAGCGTACAAACGCCACTGCTCCTCCAGTGCCATCGTAATTCAGGGGTTTGCAGTCGATGAACTGTTTGAAGGTGCAGCCTGTAATTGATCCAACCAATTCACTTGTGAGCAATCAAAGAAATAATGAAACAAAGACCGTTTATAAATTTCATCATGCTTAGCAAATTGTCTTAAGGTTACCTTGAGCTACGTTTCCTCCAGACGAATTTCCATGTCCGTTACGCCTAGCATTGCTGGGTCCTCCACTGTCTTCAGTGCGCTTCGCCTTGTACTGGGCGATAGCTGCGGAGATCCTTTCTTCTAGCAGAGCGTTCAACTCTTCAGCAGTCTTTGGTAGTGGGGGAGGGGGAGGTTGATCACGAGCGTTCACATCTCTTCTTGGTGCCATGTTCTGAAAGAACACAACACAATAGGGTTAGACATTTGTTTGATATCGTCATACGAGACAGTAGTATATATATATATATATATATATATATATATATATATATATATATATATATACGCAGGAATATACCACATAAGTGACATCAAACAATCCGCACAATGCATAAATCAATTCATACAGCAACAAGCATGTATAGTTAGGTAAACACCTTACTTCACATTGGCGGTTCTCGTCTTTATACCCTAAGTCATTACTCCAGAGAGTGTACGTTTGACCTTTACTTTTACTGGGGGAATTTATACGCGACAAGACTTGCTGTGGTTTCTGTGCACTAAGTTCCATAATTATGTAAACTTTTTGAAAAATTGTTTAAGTGATAGGATCCTAGAGATTGTAGACTAGACTCGAGAAGGAATCCTGGTTTACTACAATCGCAGCTCTAATGCCAATCTGTCACACCCCTTTCTGCGGCGGAAGCACGAGGTGTGATCATGAAAGGTTCTCATTGCATACGAAAGGTAAACATACTACATGCTCGTAAAAATAACTTCAAATACCAAACATTTCATAATTTAAAAACATAAGTTAGCATTTACATCGCGAGATAGCATAAAACATTGTCTTAAAAAGATTACAACTTTATTTAAAAAAAACATAAGCGACATCCACAAGCATGAGTAAAGCCGCGCTCACATCCACTTCTAGTTACCTAAAATACATGTGAGTTTTGGAAAAACGTAACATAATGTTGGTGTGAATTCATGCAGTTTTTGTATTGAACGTTTGTATACTTTGTATGAAAAGCATGGTATGTATTTTGTTTAAATCACGTATTCATGTATAAATCAAGTATTTCTATATGTATCAAGTGTTAATGGGTTGCAAAGCCATTAACATGTGACACCACATAGGAAGTCACCAAACCATAGGCATTTTTCTGTAGTCGATTCACGACTGAGACACAAAAACACTACTTGGTTCTAGTTGTCACCAAGAGTGGGGCTGCCCTGAAACCCTTTAGATCTAACCTTTTGTTCTACGGTCTAAGTATGTACACAATTAAAGGTGCTTATGGTACCCTATTCGTGACACGATTTCTCGTATCATTTCTTGTATCATTTCTCGTATCACAATACCATTTATAATCATTGTAACATGTATTTCACCCCCGAAGTTATAAAACTGAAAACAGTAAAGAGAAAAGGGGGACATGAACTCACAACTTTGCGTTCCTTGCTCGTAAACTTCATCGGATTTGCTTATAGTGCGTCGTGACCTAAACGTGTTTTATTATCGTTAGTCACTAGTCTTGTATCGTACAAGCACAAGTCACTATCTTTTGTATATGTATTGTTGTGTTAAAAATATTTTATATTTTTAACTATGTATTTTACTTATATTATTTTCTCAAAAATTAATATAAGTATTTTGTATTTTGCACTTTGCACCCGAATTATGTATCTTTGTTTAAAACTTCAGTTTATGTTCATAACTTGTCCAAGTTATTTATTCTATCAAATATATTTTCACAAATATATTTTCTTGTATTTTGCCTAAGCATGTTGTATGTGTAGTTTTGTATTTTCACTTCTTACGGGTGTTTAGTGTATTTTCAAGTCCTAATACACTAGCACGTATAATACATACTACATACACTTAGCACAAAATTTGGTGACAAAATAATATATATATTTTTCTCAAAAATATACATACTTAATGTCAATTTTTAACCTTGACGAAATCGTCGTTTCTTAACTCAAAAATTAGTGAAACCTTGGTAAATAACTCGATATACATTTTTAGGGAATAAGTTTCTCAAAACTTATATATTTTTCTAAGTGTCTAAATTTATAAAAAAATTTTGACAGAGTTTCCCCTAAAAATGGAGGTTTCTCATGTTTTTAAAACATGTGTTTATTTTCTTTTAGATCATCAACAACATCAACAACACAATCTTTATTTACCAAACTTGTCAAAACAAGCATAGACCACAAACTTATGAACTTGAAAGTTAGTAAAAATATATAGTAAGTTACTAACATGTTTAGTAGGTCTTGTTATCTTTAAAAATAAGTTTAGTTTCTTAAAAACTTTATTTTTAAAGAAAGTGCATTTTCACATCTTCTAGTCTTATGTTCAAAAAATATTTCTTTGTGGAATTTTTTGTTACACAAGAGTTTATACACTTGTTTACTTACTAAAAATGATTTTAGTTCATACAAGATCCGGATTTTTAACAATCTAGTATTTTCCACTTGGTTCTTCCGAAAAACCACTTGTAGATCTTTAGATCTACAAGTTTACAACTTCATTTTGCAAGAAAACTCATGTTTATTCAAGTTCGAAGTTCATGTATGGATGGTTTCATCATCCTTCATATCTTTAACCTTTACATCTTGCTAGTTCATGTCTTTAAACATGATCTAGCAAGTCTAGGTGATGAACCATCTTACTTCTACTAACTAATAACATCAAAAATCATCACAACATAGAAACCACATGATTTCTTCAACATAACACTACTTCTTCATTTTATCCATTCTTTATCCTTTTTGTTTAAGACTTGTTCATGTTTTTTTAGAGTTTCTTAACATTTTATCATTCTCTCAACTATTAACCACCAAAAATAAGAACAAGATGAAGATTTGAAGCACTTACTACTAGCAGAAGGCTAGGGGAGTTTCAAAGCATAAAAGTGGTGGATAAAAGAAAACTAGAGTGGTTCTTGAGCTTCCGAGTGCACCAAGCTTAGTTGTTGGACCTCTTGCACCTTTGTGTGTATGAAAAATGCTTGAACAAGACTTGATGGTGGGTGTATGGTGGTGATGTGGGTTCGGCCGATCACAAGAGAAAGAGGAAGAGAAGAAGGTGAAATGTTGATGGTGATGAAAGAAGATAGTGAACTTATGGGTTTATTTATAAACCAAGTCTTAAGATTGTCCAACATACAATATGTTTCCAATCTACCAACAATCAACAATTTAATATTCAAAAGAAGTGTGGGGGTGACCCACACCTTGTAACCGTCGAAGGTGGGGGGGGGGGGTATGGGGTTGGGTTGTGATGATCTAGTTACACTTTAGTTAAGTTTGAAATGTTTAATTAGTGTGTTATTGTGTGTAGTATATATAAGGTGTGTTAGGGTGTTTGGGGGCCCTAACTAGCTCAGAAAAGCAAAAACAACGTATTTGGCAATATTTTTATGTTCCGGGTAAAGTCCGGTTGTTTGGTTTGGTGTTGACCCGTTAAAGTGCTAAATTGCACCGTTTAACGTCCTTTAAGTGTTCTTTTGAAATCCTTTTAATTCCCGACACTTAGGGAAGTATTCTGAGTAATAACACGAAATTTCTGCATGGTATTTATGTATTTAAAGGCTGATTTGAGCTGAATTTACTAAAATTCTGCACTTAACGTGCGTTTCGGGTGCTTTTTAGTGCTTATTTTAGCTTCCGGAATGTTTATATGTTAACTCTTGTATGTACTCTTGGGTTTTAATATATTCTTGTCGTTGGACCTACACCTAGGCCCTAATTCTAATGTCTAACTGCTTTCCACAGTTCTGTTGACACATTGTGTCTTACCGGTGAGTTTAGTAGTATTTCTGACGCAACGCTCTCGTTTATGCATAAAGCAATATTTGGTAGTATAAAATGTGCATGAATTCACTTGTATTGTATGAAATCAGACAATGTTGACATTAAAGCACATAATTGCAGTCATTTAATAATAATTAGAATGTACGGAAATTACCGGTTTTGTGCCAGTTGTCACAATATATTTCTTGTAGCAGTTACATATTTCTGGATTTTTTAGAATTTTCGAATTTTAAAATAAGTTTAAAATTGAATCGCTAGAATTTTGGAGGAATCGCTAGAATTTAGGAGATGTTACCTAATTTGAAACATATACAAACACCCTATTACCCCTACAATTTTTAAATCAGTCCAAATAATTAAAACACAATTTATAATTTGGTCCATATTGATCTCAACCATTAAATCAAATATCTAATGGTTTAAAACACTTCTCACACTTTTCACACTTTTGAATTAATGTATACTATCCCTAGCCATCAAATTTATATATGAAATGTCCTTGATTTTCGCCTTATTGATACTTTTTTTGGACGGCTAGAGCGACTGGTTTTGAAGACACCAGTCTACACACACGAGCCCCCTTAGATCTGTAACGGACCAAAAAGAGGCAACCGCTTGGCAGGAGTTATCCAACGGCCCGGAGTCGAACACGGGACCAACCCGGGCAAGAAACCCACGAAATGGGTAAACCTTCCCACCTCCTATTGATACTTAATTGTTGTTTTATGAGTTCTCAAGGATTCAATTTCATATTTACATTTGCAAAAACCTCTCCTCATTTAAGTAGAGATATGTTGTCACGATGAAGAAGTGGAATGATCATCAAAAGGAGGTGAAGGGCTTCCATAGACGATTATACCTTTTACGCAAGTTTAAAACCGCTTCATATTTACAAAATTTTCTTTGACTAGATCTTAGTGATAGAACGGCGAAATCTCTTTTTGTTCCAGATATTCTAATAAGCTAATTAGATAAAAATTCTTAGGGGAGGGGGACCAAAACACTAGACCACAAAGTTATGTTAATGTCAATGATCTACGGGTATTCAAGCAGTGTCCTTAATTGTTTTATAAGATATAGTTGTCCGGTTCGTATCAAAAAACGATTTCATTTCAGTTAAGAATAAAATTTCCAGTCTTTAAATTCTAATTTGAAAGAAAATAATAAAATATTCAACTGTTACAGTTTTTTTATTCGAGTTAGAGAAGTGGGACAAATGTTCATTAATATCATTTAATATCTATAGTAAATTCATAGATAAATATTGTTGTTTGTCTCCAAAGACTAACGTAAGACTCGTTCCAATGTTCTACAATTTTTAATGAACACAATCGGAAAGTATTAATGCATCAAACACGTGAGGTTGTTAACCTTTAGATGTCATCGACAAGTAAAACTACGCAAGTGTTTCTATATATATATATATATATATATATGAATTACGTTGTCTTTAAGTTTTATAAGTACACCTTAGACCACCCGTAGTGGTAGTTTTTTGGGCGTAGATTGGGCCAAAAACGCCCCAAAACTCTCGGCACACTGCCACGTGAGCGCTTGATTTCATTTTTTTGCTTGGGTGTGGCCATTAAAACGCCAGATGAAAAATTGAATGGCCAATAAGAATCCTCCAACTCGTCCATTATAATATAATTCGTTTTATTTTTTTTTTAAAAGATAATAATTAGGTAATCATTGTTGGGGCATTATACAACTACACATTTTTTAACTTTAAGCCCCATAATACCTTTTTGCTGATTAGGACGCCCCCTATCGGATAATGCCCAAGGAAGAGACTTGAACTTCAAGCCTCACTACACATGGTTTTACAAAGTTTTGTAAGACGTATACCTTACAACATCACTGGACTACGAATATGTTCAACATGAAAAACGATTAACTAGCTACAAGATTGCATATACCCTAAAACAAATTAGTGAAGTCGTTAACGAGCCATTGAAGGCAAAACTAACATTATAAGTGGTATTAGATGCCGGATGTTACAAATGATACAAATGATACTAGAGCAACCTTTGAGCCGTTAAAGATGATGTTGCAAACCTGATCATGAATGATGAGTCCCTGAGGTAGGGTTGTCCAAACCATTTGCCCCACGTAGCTTGCTCGGAAAGTGCTTGTTCGATTTTCGGATCGGTTGTAAACGAGCTAAGCACGAGCAAAGGTCTCATCGGATTAGTTTGGTTTGGATTATATATATATATATATAGGTACAGAGTAAAATACAAATGCGCTTATCGTACGATACGTACGCGATCATCCCAGCCGTTCGATCAGGTGCAGATATGGTGCGAATTCAATACATATCGCATGTGAAAAAATGGTTAGCATGGGGTAGTGTGAAAAATGGCATGGGGTGTGTAGATGGACAAAATCGCATGTGGAAGATTTGAATATCGCATGTGAAAAAATGGCATGGGGTGTGTAGAATCGCATGTGGAAGATTGAATATCACGCATGTGGAAGATTGAATATCGCATGTGAAAAAATGGCTAGCATGGGGTAATGTGAAAAATAGCATGGGGTGTGTAGAATCGCATGTGGAAGATTGAATATCGCATGTGAAAAAATGGCATGTGGTAATGTGAAAAATGGCATGGGGTGTGTAGAATCGCATGTGGAAAATTGAATATCGCATGTGAAAAAATGGCTAGCATGGGGTAATGTGAAAAATGGCATGGGGTGTGTAGAATCGCATGTGGAAAATTGAATATCGCATGTGAAAAATGGTTAGCATAGGGTAATATGAAAAATGGCATGGGGTGTGTAGATGGAGAAAAGCGCATGTGGAAGATTGAATTCGCACAGCTCGTACAGTTCGCATGGAGGTATTAAATCGCATGGGAGATGAAGATCTGACGGCTGGGGTTATCGCGTACGTAATGTACGATAAGCCCCATTGTACATTAACTGGCCTCTATATATATATATATATATATATATATATATATATATATATATATATATATATATATATATATATACAGGGTAGGGTTCATGCGAGAACCACCTTTATTGCGAGAACCAATGTGAACAGGGGGCAACTTTGTAAATACCAAACATCTTTTAAAAACTCGCTTACGTGCGATTCCTTTTACCATCGGACTTCAACATAAATTAAATTACATTTAATCAAAACTTTCACGTCCACTATCATCTGAACTGTGATTCAATCCAAATATCTCAACATTTCTCAACCTGATTCTCTCAACAATTCATCGATTACAATCGTTTACATCATCGTCTCGAATACATTATCACTTCACCATCATCTGTTCACCATATCCAAGCATATGTTCACCATATTCAAGCATCTGGATTGAGATTGTATCTCAGATCTGGGATTTTACCAGCACATATTTCATATTTCATTATATAATCGAGGTTCGTTCCCAAAATTCGTCTGGTGATTATAAGAATAGATGATTTAACGAGTGTGTCACTACGACGGTATCGTCGGGAATCAATCGCCATCAGAATCGTCGCCGCTGACGGAATCGTTGACGGATTTGTAATATAGATATTGTCATATAAATCGAGACAATGTTTGCAAGTTTATACAATTCATTTATACTGTTATACGATAGATAATTTGTCGTTTGTACTTTTATATGATAGACAATTTGTAAATTCAAACTTCGTTTTGTATTGTGTGATATATAGTTATGCACATGTGCATATTTGACATCACAGGTTTAACAGAATTGGATATTAAGGTAATTTTTGTGTGATATGTAGTTATGCACATGTGCATAGATTATACTAATAAGTCAATATGCACATGTGCATATTGTGCAATAACATGTGAATAAGTTAGTTAATGTTGATGCACATGCCATTGAATAAGGTATTTAGTTGTATTTTGGTGTGATGTATAGTTGTGCACATGTGTATTTAATGTTAGATTATGTTAATAAGGTAGTGTTATGTGATATATATATATATATATATATATATATATATATATATATATATATATATATATATATATATATATATATATATATATATATATATATATGTGTGTGTGTGTGTGTGTGTGTGTGAGCATAGCTTTACAAAATATGTTAATATGCACATGTACATAATTTGTCATAATAGGTTAGTAAGGTATTTAATGTTTATCCACATGTTTATTGTAGATAATCAATGGAAAAAAATCAAAAAAAAAGTAACATTTGTATTAAAGTCAAGGGATGAAGGGTCATCAAGAATGTATGATGCAACACCCGGACGCAACACGGAAGACGAATATGCGAAAGTTAAACAAAAAGGTTAGAAGCTGCTTATTTAGTATTAGGTTAACAAGGTCATTTATGATGGTGTACATATGTATAGTTATGTACATGTGCATATTTTACCATAATAGATTTGTTGATGGTTAATGTTATATATGGTTAGTGATAATACGGATTTTGATTTGGTACAGGATAAGGTTTATTATTGAAGCAAGAATGCTGATGAGGTTAGTAATTTTAATGCACATGTGCATAGTTATGCACATTTGCATGTTTTGATAGAGTAAGTTAATAAGGGTAGGCACATGGATGCAAATGTGCATAGTTATGTACATCTGCATACTTTGACAGAATGGGTTAATAAGGTCATTCATGCTGATGCACATGTGCATAATTTGCCATAATATGTTAATAAGGTCGTTTATGTTGATGCACATGTCCATAATGTATATGGTGATGATAAAGTTAATGTTAACGCACATATTAATTGATAATTCATGTTTATTGATCCTATTTTTTTTTTTTTGGTTTGTTTTGGTTTGTTTATTATTGTAGATCAACAATGGAAAAACATCGAAGAAAGTAACTTTTTTTTTTTGAAACCAAGGGATGAAAGGTCAAATAAAATGTCGGATGGAATGGAATATGATTACGCGACGGTTAAACAAAAAGGTAAAAAATGCTGATTAATGTTTGATGATCCAGTTGGGAGTTTATGCACATGTGCATCCCTGTATTAAGTTCATGTTAAATGATATCATTTATGTAAACACATTAAATATATCGTGCAGGTGCGCAATAAGAAATAAACACGAAAAGGCGGGCAAGTAAGCGAACTCGTGATGAAACATCAAAAAAGGGAGGTGATGGAGTGCGTGCGGTAAAGAACAAAAAGTTGGCAAGATCAACTATAACGGCGACAATTGATACTGATGACCATATGGATGTATTCATATTCAACATAGGGTATCCAATATAGCGTGCCATTAGGTGTAGAACGTACAATAGTTGTAATTGTTCATCTAGTGTAGAATGTACAACACTTGTAATTGTTCATGTATACATAAAAAGCAAAACATACAACATTCTAATTAATAAGGTATATGGTGTGTTTACGCACTTGTTCAACATTTATTCGGTGATGATTACGGGGCATTGGTAATCTGATGCACATGTGCATAACATTATGTACTGATGGTTACCAGTTTATTTGTGATGGTTGGCAACATAATGCACATGTGCAGGAAGATGGTTGGCAACATAATGCACATGTGCAGGATTACATGATGTATGAAAGTATAAGTAACTTATGTAATAAACCAACTGTTTGTTTAATGTTCAATGATAAAAAAGAAAAGGGTTAATAATTAAACATGGATTATGGTGTATTAGCAAAATAATGCACATGTGCATTATTATGGTATGATTGTAAATAAATGTGATTTACTTGATGAGAGAATAATGAAGCATGTAAGAGTAAACTACGAAAAAAATACTTTAAGGATATAAAAATGAATTATGTAAGTGTAAACTTCGAAACACATATAAATGTATAATGCCTTTAATCTCAAAACGTATGAATTGCAACTCTTGTTGATGTTGGACCGGTTTCCGACCCTAAACAGTCAGTATAAGGCAGTTCATCTCCAAATACAAAGGCGGAATCAATGTAAATGAAGTAACACAGCTGTTCCTTTCAATTCCTTCTCTTTTTATGCTTTCTGGAATGATTTTGACAGAGTTTCGTTACAAAGCAATGACTAGGTTTCGCTCCAATGTACACAACTGAATAACCTGGTTTCGCTCATGGTGACTATTTATGCCATGACATATTTCGCTCATATGACCTGACAAATAAGCGAAACCTCCTTGAAACCCAATGAGCGAAACCTCTAATGACATATAAGTGAAACCACCTATACAAATGTTCATATAAGCGAAACCTCTAACATAAAACCTAATTTTGACTTTCAAGCTCCTATTTCGACCTAACTTGATCTAAGACATAATGTAGACGAAGTCAACAGACATTTCGTGCACCAACAGACTCTCCCTTGGATGTTGACGAAGTCTTCAGCTCCGAGTCTTCAGTCTTGGTCTTTTCTCCAACTCTCTGTCTTCACATCATAAGTATTCTATCTTCACATGTTCACAATCTTATCCTGGCTCCATCTTCAGACTTCCCTTTGACCGTTGATCCAGACTCCCCCTTTCACAGACTCCCCTCTCAGTATGCGAGAATCTGAGGTCTTGATCTGGTTCAAGCTTTGACATATAGCTTCCATGGGAATAATGAAGTCCAAAACCTGTGTCTCAAACATCAAACATTACAAACCATCTTTTCAACAATAAATCACAAACTCAATCAGTTTTTAGAAATCCACTCAAGTATTCCGGTCCAAGTTAATGACCCTGATTACTCAATAAATCTACCAAGTTCAACTTAATGACCTTGGTTGATCTTTTGACGAATCAAACTAATTTTAAAAACATTTTCAAACATTTTCTGAAAATAACAAGTATCAAGTTAATGAACTTGTTTTTAACTTTTCAATAACTCAAACTTCAACAAGATAAGCTCTCCCCATTCTTCAGTTCAGAATTTCCTGCATCTGCTTCAACATCTGAGAATCCAACAATCAACTCTCTACTTTGGTTTGTCTAAAATAAAGCAGAAATGAAAAATCTTTTTGGATTTTATAATGTGTTCTAAACTAAGAAATGAAATACAGAAAACTTAAATTGCAGAAAGTAAACAAAGTAAACTATACAAACTTATTTTTGGCGAGCGTGTCAGGGAATCATATCAGCTTTTCAGACAAATTACAAGTACCGTTAAGCTTCATTTCATGTTCAGACTTAAACAATTCACCTCGATTGTCGATATACTGATCCATCTTAAATTCTCACACAAATTTCAATTTACTCAGGATACGCTTTAGATGTCTTATGAACTTAGCTCATTCATGTGTCCCACCTCTTGAATATACTCCCGTATCCGGAATCCCAATATTCAGTCTTACAGGTGAGTATACTACAATGATATCTGTACATAAATTAGGTAATGCGAGGGCCGAGGGATCTCAGGTCGATACTTCCGTATGCGCAGAGAGATATCAGCTTCGACTTTTCAGTATGTCCCCTTTAGAGGATCTTTTAGCTACAACAGCAGCGACTATCAATTTTATTGTTTTATCAGCATGCTGAGGGTTTATGCTGTGTTTCAAGCATTTGAGGAAAGTATTATCCAAGGACTAGGTCAGAACTTCCATTCAGCATAAGTCCCGGAATAATATCCCAGACATCATTGAGTATAAAAACCTAGTATATCAGAATACGAGACCTTTCAAACGAGATTTCAGGGGTTACCTATATATCCAATTAGTGTTCCCCACGAATTTCACAAGTTTGAAATTTTCTGGTGCCTTAATGGTACTTTTCAGCATCAGTGCATAATATCTCCAATCCATCTCGTCTGGCAACAAATCGAACAATTTGTCGATAAGCTCTTCTTCAGGAAATCTGATATCATGTCTTGCTAATTCCAGCTTCAGATGACCAAACCTTTCTATCATTTTACAAACTGACTCGTTCTTTAAACATCCAAAAAGATCAAACTCTTTTCTAAGAAGTTTTCTTTTGTTTTTCACAATTTCTGAACTTCCTAAACATTTTGTTTCTAGCTTTTTCCAGAGATCTTTTGCATTTGAATAATCGATCAATGAGATTATGTCTTCCCGGACTGACTGAAATAACAATGCCACACATTTTTGCTCAGCGACGAATGATTCAATCTCCTCAGCTGATGTTAAAGTTTCACCATTTTTGTTTCCATTGACATAACCGTTTTTCAGACTCTTCCAGCTGGGAAATGCAAATGCCATCAACCAATATTCAAACTTTCTTGACCACCGACTGTATTCCTCGATAGCCATTAGCTTTGGATGTTTATTGAAGGTTCCAAAGGCACTTTCAGATTCCCAAGCTTCCGTTAGCTTTTTCTTCGCATTCGGCGGATTCTTATTCACATTGCTTGACAAAGTATCATCGTTTCCAGAATTTCCAGAAAATGCGTACATATCGCTGAACGGGTTCAAGAATATGTCATCCATCTTGAGTGTACCTGCAAAATCAGCAAACACTTAGAAATATTTTCAAGATTTTGAAAACTGTGACAAATGAGCGAAATCAGTCTGAGTGACTGATAAGCGAAATAGCTAAGTGTCAAATAAGCGAAATCACACTTGACATATAAGCGAAATATCAATGTTCTTATGAGCGAAACTAGGTATGTCCGTATGAGCGAAATATCAAGATGTCCCTATAAGCGAAATACCAAGATGTCTCTATGAGCGAAATAGCAAGATGTCTCTATGAGCGAAATCTCATTTTGTCTCTATGAGCAAAATAGCAATGTTCAAATGAGCGAAATAGCTTCAATGTTTGAATAAGCAAAATATGGTTTTTAGCTGATTTTTACCATTTTTAAGCCGAGTTTTAACCTGATTCTTTCTAGGGTTTGTTATTACTGTGTTTCACATGTTATATTTAAAATTCAGGCCATTTCAACTGTAGGAACCAGTTCAAATCGAAAAAGTATGAGAGAAAGTGAGTAGAAATGAGAGAATCTGGTAGAATCAAGCTGTAGTAGTATGAACTCCTCGTCCTGAGCTCTGATACCACTTGTTGGACCGGTTTCCGACCCTAAATAGTCAGTATAAGGCAGTTCATCTCCAAATACAAAGGCGGAATCAATGTAGATGAAGTAACACAGCTGTTCCTTTCAATTCCTTCTCTTTTTATGCTTTCTGGAATGATTTTGACAGAGTTTCGTTACAAAGCAATGACTAGGTTTCGCTCCAATGTACACAACTGAATAACCTGGTTTCGCTCATGGTGACTATTTATACCATGACATATTTCGCTCATATGACCTGACAAATAAGCGAAACCTCCTTGAAACCCAATGAGCGAAACCTCTAATGACATATAAGCGAAACCACCTATACAAATGTTCATATAAGTGAAACCTCTAACATAAAACCTAATTTTGACTTTCAAGCTCCTATTTCGACCTAACTTGATCTAAGACATAATGTAGACGAAGTCAACAGACATTTCGTGCACCAACAGTTGATCTAAGTTTGTAGATGTTACTTATATAAAATTATTCATAACATTTAGCAAGGTGCTACACCACAATTACATCCACCAACAGAAGGAAAACTCATACAGCAAAAAACAAACAGAATACTATACTATACTGAAAATACATCAAAATTGTTCCAGGCCGCCCAAATTTGTAACACCCTTAATAATTTAACATAATATATCGAAATGTTTCATGATACTTTATAAAATCAGAGTTTACAAAAGGATTTACTGTTTTAAAACATACATACTAGTGTAATTTCCCAAACATGTTTAAGATGGTACAAAATTCATTTAAGAGCCATCCCTACTAATCAGCTAACAACTAGCTAAAGGATTCAAAACACCATCAACCAAAAGTATTTATGACATGTTTAAAGTTTAGACAAAATTATATTCATGCGGAAGCTTCAGTTTGCGTGTTCGGTTCTTGACAAGGTGCTTGATCATCATCCGAGAGAGATTTATTTGTACCTAGAGTCAAACACTAAAAACCGTTAGTTTCGACTTAATATATAATGTATAAACAAGTTTGACAACACGAGTGGCCCTAAAATACAAGTTTTTCCTGGGTTCCACCGTAAATTACGGTGTCACCGTAACTTACGGTGGACCTGGAATGATTATGGTTCTACCGTAACTCAGGAGGTTCTCACCGTAACAGTTTGAGCTCCACCGTAAATTACGGTGGAACCGTAATTTACGGTGGGCTCTGCACATTTACTCTTTTGCTATTTTTCAACTTTACAAGTTCGTAACTTTTTACTCGCTTATCCGATTTAACCGATTCTTCTTGCTATGAGTCCGTAATAAAACCTCGGACTTAATCATGTAAATTTTACATTGCGGAAACCGAGATACCCACAATTTGGTTCCCAAATTTCCTTATTTCCGTTATTCGACCCAATAGTATGAGTGCATAGCATCTCTTTTCATTCTTAAAACCTTTTCAACATATTTACCCAACTACCCGGGCTCACATACTTGGTGTTTTCATGCCAATTCCCTGGCTTTGCATTTCCTCTAAAACTATTACTTGATTGTTCGGAATTCAAGCATTCCGTTTCAACAATCCTTTTTCCTTTAACATCATTGTTCGACCCATATCCCGGGTTCTTATACTTAGATTCACTATCACCAAATCATTAGCATGGTGCAATTTATCATTTATCTAGATATGAGACTTTCAAGTCGCTACTTCCGTGACTATTTTAAAACATCATTTTGACCCGTTTTGCCATTTAGTGAAAACCATCACTTCAATGACTAACCCAACTAAATACCGAGTTCTTGTTTTGACCCGTTTGATAGTCGAGTGCACTTCGGCACTTAGCGACACATCAAACGCATCCTTTACTCTACATCATCAATTACATTTCAAACCAAAGTAAATAAACTTAATTTGACGAGACTAAAGTCGCGTACCTTCAAAGCGCACCTTTTCCGCGGGTATCACCTCCGGCGTGTCCACTCGACGTCCCGGATTCCTTGCCTAAAAGAGTCCAATTCATTAAAGATTAGAACTCTTTTTCATAAGCTTTAACGCATTCATTCATTACATATGTAAATCTGCGTTTTTAACAATCTTTAACATTTTAAATCCTCATTTAGGCGTTTTATCAAACACCTTGCGGGTCAGATTTTTACATGATCTAAACCAAGTTCATAACTTGAATTTATCACTCAAATTAACTTCAATTAAACATTATACACATATTTTAACATCAACAATTTCAGAGATTATCTCACAATTTCAATTTTCACTAGAACAAGAGTCTTAATCCTAGTGTTTATCAAGTTCTACCAACTTACTAATCACCCACTATAGTGATTTTGATTTCTACAACTAACATGCAAGATTTTTAACAAGAAACATCTAGGGTTTGTCCCTAGACTTCACATTACTTCCAATTTCATGTTTTACAACACATAATCAAGCTCAACCTTCGATTTCAATCTCATGTAAGAATTTGATTTGTATCAAAATAACCTAATTTGACATACCTTATGACCTTCTTGACGAGGAGATCACAATTCTATGTTCAGATTTTGATTACAACGTGATTTGAGCCTTCAATTTAGAGTTTTTGTTGATGTTAGGGTTTGGAGGTGTGGGTGTCGCCCCTCTCTGTTGTTGATCGACCAGAACCTCAATTTTGAGGTGTTTGGTTTGATTCTTACTACTTAGTAATTAGAGTTTCATATTTAACAACTTTAGTCCCTCCACTCTTATCTAGTTTATATTTTTGGCCCTTTTAACTCATTCAAATGTTACTACAAGATTTTTAACTAACTAGGTTATTTATCCTAGTTAGCTTATTCTTGTTTATTATGTATTTTATAATTCTAGTATATAGTTTTTAAATTTCGGGATGTTACAAGTCCACCCCCCTTAAAGAGGGTTTCGTCCCCGAAACCGAATTACGTACCGAATAGCGTAGGGTAGAGCCGTTGCATTTCTTCTTCGGACTCCCACGTAGTATCCGCACCCTTCCGGTGTTCCCATTTAACCTTCACTTGGTTGATCCTTTTGTTTCTCAAACTTTTCACTTTACGATCTAGGATTGCAATTGGCCTTACCGCGTAGTTAAGGCTGTTATCCACTTCAATATCGTTGTAGTGGACACGAGCAGTTTCGTCCGCTAAACATTTACGGAGATGTGACACATGGAATGTGCTGTGTACCCCGCTCAACTCCTCAGGTAGCTCAAGGCGGTATGCTACCTTTCCAACCCGTTCCACAATTTCGAATGGCCCGATAAATCTTGGGCTCAACTTTCCTCTTTTTCTAAATCGAATTATCCCTTTCCACGGTGATACTTTCAACATTACCTTATCACCCACTTGAAATTCTATTGGCCTCGTTCGTTTATCCGCATACGATTTTTGTCGATCTTGAGCTGCTTTTAAGTGTGTGCGGATCAAGTCGATCTTACAATTTGTAGCTCGGATTATATCAGTCTGAGCTAACCCCCGTGGACCAACTTCTCCCCAACAAACCGGGGTTCGGCACTTTCTACCATATAACATCTCGTATGGAGCCATTTTAATACTCGCGTGATAACTGTTGTTATATGAGAATTCGACTAAGGGTAAATGGACATCCCAACTGCCCCCAAAGTCGATAATGCAAGCGCGTAACATATCTTCCAACGTTTGGATTGTTCTCTCACTTTGCCCATCCGTTTGGGGATGGTAAGCAGTGCTAATAAACAGCTTGGTTCCCATTTGCTCTTGGAAACCACGCCAGAAATCAGACGTAAACCGGGTATCTCTATCAGACACTATGGATATCGGTACTCCGTGACGCGTCACAATCTCATTGGTGTACACTTCGGACATCTTTTCTGATGTATAAGTCTCCCGAATCGGAATGAAATGTGCACTTTTTGTCAATCGATCCACAACTACCCATATGGCGTCAAAACCACGGCTGGTTTTTGGAAGTTTAGTCAGTAGGTCCATCGTAATTTGTTCCCACTTCCAAACTGGAATGTCTAAGGGTTGCAGCTTACCGTATGGTTTTTGATGCTCTGCTTTGACTTGTAAACAAGTCAAGCACTTCTCCACGTACTTCACGATATCTCTTTTCATTCCGGGCCACCAATAATTTTGTTTTAAATCATTATACATCTTGGTCGCCCCCGGATGTATCGAATATCGAGATTTATGGGCTTCGTCAAGTAAAAGTGCTTTGGCTCCACATGTATTGGGAACCCAAATTCTCCCAAATCGAGTTTTTAATCCTTGGTTGCCGTCCTCCAAATCTTTTAACTGCCCTACTATTCTTTCCTTTTTCACATTCTCTTCTTTCATTACTTCACCTTGAGATTTTCGAATTTGGTCGAGCAATCCCGATGTCACAATTAGTTGCATCGATCGGACTCGAATAGGCGCATAATCTGTCTTTCGGCTTAACGCATCCGCTACTACATTAGCCTTCCCGGGATGGTAATGTATATCACAATCAAAATCTTTTACCGTCTCCAACCACCGCCTTTGCCTCATATTTAATTCCTTCTGATCGAAGAAATACTTTAGGCTTTTGTGGTCGGTAAAAATAGTGAACCTTACCCCGTACAGATAATGCCTCCATATTTTCAAGGCGAACACCACCGCCGCTAGCTCGAGGTCATGAGTAGGATATCTCTTTTCGTGAGTTTTCAGCTGCCTTGAGGCATAGGCTATAACCTTGCCTCGTTGCATCAGAACGCAACCAAGCCCCGAATGCGAGGCATCCGAGTAAACTATCATATCATCCGTTCCATCCGGTAATGACAATACCGGTGCTTGGGTCAATTTTTCCTTAAGCGTTTGAAACGCCTTTTCTTGGTCCTCACCCCAAATAAATTTCTCCTCCTTGCGGGTTAGTTTGGTCAGTGGCATGGCAATTTTGGAGAAGTCTTGTATGAACCTCCGATAATAACCCGCAAGCCCCAAAAAGCTTCTGACTTCCGAAGGATTTCTCGGTGGATTCCATTTCGCCACAGCTTCTATTTTCGACGGGTCTACTAATACCCCGTTTGCGTTGATGACGTGCCCAAGAAATTGCACCTCTCGCAACCAGAAGGCGCATTTTGAAAATTTTGCATACAACTTTTCCCTTCTGAGCGTCTCCAAGACTTCGTACAAATGTCTTGCGTGTTCCGCTTCGTCCTTTGAGTATATTAAAATGTCGTCAATAAAAACTATTACCGACTTATCTAACATGGACTTGCAGACCCGGTTCATGAGGTCCATGAAGGCCGCGGGCGCATTTGTTAACCCAAAGGACATCACCAGGAATTCGTAATGTCCATATCGTGTACGGAATGCCGTCTTCGGTATATCTTCCTCCTTGACTCTCAACTGGTGGTACCCCGATCTAAGGTCGATTTTGGAGAACCATTTAGCACCTTGTAATTGATCGAATAAATCGTCAATCCTTGGAAGTGGATATCGATTTTTCACCGTGAGTTTGTTCAACTCGCGGTAATCGATGCACATACGCATACTCCCATCCTTTTTCTTAACGAACAACACCGGCGCGCCCCACGGTGACACACTCGGGCGAATAAAGCCTTTGTCGAGAAGATCTTGAATTTGAGACATTAACTCTTGCAATTCGGAGGGTGCGAGCCGATACAGTGCCTTGGCCACGGGTTTCGCGCCCGGAATCAATTCGATCCCGAACTCTATCTCCCGTTTCGGTGGTACTCCCGGTAGGTCTTCCGGGAACACATCGGCGTATTCGCGCACTACAGGCATGTCTTCAATCCTTAACGATCCTTTATTTGGTTCATTCGCGTATATCATGAATGCTCTACATCCGTGCTTCATGAGCTTGTAAGCTTTTATCATCGAGCACATAACCGGTTTTCCTTCCTTCTCACCACGTATGATAATCGATTTTCCACTTGGAGATTTTAGTTTTATCTCCTTGCGGAAACACATGACTTTCGCATTATGTCGGGATAGCCAATCCATTCCGACCACTACTTGGAACTCTCCCATGGACATAGGAATTAAATCTATCGGGTATTCCTCATCATCTATGCTTATCTTACAATCTCGACATATATCACATACAAGGAAACTTTTGTTGTCACCTATTTCTACCTCTAAAGGCATAGGTAATTTTGTTAGTACAAAGGAAGGATGTCGAATAAGTCCATGTGAAATAAAGGACTTATTCGCACCCGTGTCAAATAGCACATGAGCAGGAATTGAATTTATGGCAAATATACCTGAGACCACATCGGGTTCCGTTTTCGCCTCCACTGCCGTTAGCTGGAAAGATCTAGCTTTTGCTTTTGGTGCTTCAGTGTGCGCACCCTTGTCTTCCTTCTTTCCGGACAATTCCGGACACTCGGATTTCTTGTGACCCGGCTGATAGCATTTGTAGCATACCGAAACTTTCCCCGAGCACAATACAGTCGTGTGCCCTGTCTTCCCGCATATAGGACACGGCTTGTCCTTAAACCGGCACTCACCCTTGTGCCCTTTCCCACACACTTTACAGCTTGGCGTGCTACTCTTTCCTTCTTGCTTCTTTGACGAGTCACTCACGCGTGCCTTTTTCGTGGGACTTGGATTAACCACTTGCGTCCTTCTTTCACCCCTCTCTATTTGTTTCTTCAACTCTATCTCTCTTTCCCGAGCGGCGTTGATGATTTCGGTGAGGGTTTCGTATTTTGAGGGAGTCATGAACTCCCGATACTCCGCGCTTAGCATATTATAATAATAATACACCTTCTGCTCTTCGGTCGTCACCAATTCATCACAGAACCTTAATTTGTCAAGAAAAGTTCCCGTGATTTTATCAATGGACTCGCCCTTCTGCCTAAGCTGGATAAATTCCTCTTTGATTCGATTAATAATCGCCTTGGGACTGTGATGTTTAAGGAAGGGTACCTTAAACTCATCCCATGTCATCGCTTTCGCTTCTTCACTACCGATTTCCTTTTTCTTATTATCCCACCAGTCTTTTGCTTGTCCTCTCAGTTGACCCGTGCCATACGCCACGAAGTCATTTGCGTCACAGTGGGTTCTCTCAAATACCCCCTCTATATCACTTAACCACCTTTGACACACTATCGGATCCACTTCTCCGTTGTAGAGTGGTGGTTTGCATGCCATAAATTCTTTGTACGAGCAACCCTTACGCTCTACCAATTTCTCCTTGTTTGAACTTGCATTATCCTCCAATTTCTTTATCCTTTCATCCACCACTGATAACACCGTGGTTTGGATTTTATCGATGAAACCCGACAAACTATTCTCGATTGCTTTTCCTACCTCTTCAGCAATCACTTCTCTCATTTGTTCGGTGACTCTTGGCACCGCTTCGTCATTTCCTTTATCCGTCATCTTTGAAACTGAAATGTTTACATTTAAACGTTAAACATTTCGTTTATAACATTGCTTCTTTTATTTTGGTTTAGTCAAGTTCTCAACTTGCTTTAACTGTTTAAATTTAGTGCACCTCCCGGGTTTAAGTGTGTTAACACACTTTTCCCATGCACTTTAATTTCCTTCCCATTCATATATAAGACATAATTTGTTAACATAATAAGTTAATTCTTACCGGACGATCGATCAAGCTTGAAACGAACACTTTTGTTGACAACCTTAAGCTCTGATAACCAACTTGTAACACCCTTAATAATTTAACATAATATATCGAAATGTTTCATGATACTTTATAAAATCAGAGTTTACAAAAGGATTTACTGTTTTAAAACATACATACTAGTGTAATTTCCCAAACATGTTTAAGATGGTACAAAATTCATTTAAGAGCCATCCCTACTAATCAGCTAACAACTAGCTAAAGGATTCAAAACACGATCAACCAAAAGTATTTATGACATGTTTAAAGTTTAGACAAAATTATATTCATGCGGAAGCTTCAGTTTGCGTGTTCGGTTCTTGACAAGGTGCTTGATCATCATCCGAGAGAGATTTATTTGTACCTAGAGTCAAACACTAAAAACCGTTAGTTTCGACTTAATATATAATGTATAAACAAGTTTGACAACACGAGTGGCCCTAAAATACAAGTTTTTCCTGGGTTCCACCGTAAATTACGGTGTCACCGTAACTTACGGTGGACCTGGAATGATTATGGTTCTACCGTAACTCAGGAGGTTCTCACCGTAACAGTTTGAGCTCCACCGTAAATTACGGTGGAACCGTAATTTACGGTGGGCTCTGCACATTTACTCTTTTGCTATTTTTCAACTTTACAAGTTCGTAACTTTTTACTCGCTTATCCGATTTAACCGATTCTTCTTGCTATGAGTCCGTAATAAAACCTCGGACTTAATCATGTAAATTTTACATTGCGGAAACCGAGATACCCACAATTTGGTTCCCAAATTTCCTTATTTCCGTTATTCGACCCAATAGTATGAGTGCATAGCATCTCTTTTCATTCTTAAAACCTTTTCAACATATTTACCCAACTACCCGGGCTCACATACTTGGTGTTTTCATGCCAATTCCCTGGCTTTGCATTTCCTCTAAAACTATTACTTGATTGTTCGGAATTCAAGCATTCCGTTTCAACAATCCTTTTTCCTTTAACATCATTGTTCGACCCATATCCCGGGTTCTTATACTTAGATTCACTATCACCAAATCATTAGCATGGTGCAATTTATCATTTATCTAGATATGAGACTTTCAAGTCGCTACTTCCGTGACTATTTTAAAACATCATTTTGACCCGTTTTGCCATTTAGTGAAAACCATCACTTCAATGACTAACCCAACTAAATACCGAGTTCTTGTTTTGACCCGTTTGATAGTCGAGTGCACTTCGGCACTTAGCGACACATCAAACGCATCCTTTACTCTACATCATCAATTACATTTCAAACCAAAGTAAATAAACTTAATTTGACGAGACTAAAGTCGCGTACCTTCAAAGCGCACCTTTTCCGCGGGTATCACCTCCGGCGTGTCCACTCGACGTCCCGGATTCCTTGCCTAAAAGAGTCCAATTCATTAAAGATTAGAACTCTTTTTCATAAGCTTTAACGCATTCATTCATTACATATGTAAATCTGCGTTTTTAACAATCTTTAACATTTTAAATCCTTATTTAGGCGTTTTATCAAACACCTTGCGGGTCAGATTTTTACATGATCTAAACCAAGTTCATAACTTGAATTTATCACTCAAATTAACTTCAATTAAACATTATACACATATTTTAACATCAACAATTTCAGAGATTATCTCACAATTTCAATTTTCACTAGAACAAGAGTCTTAATCCTAGTGTTTATCAAGTTCTACCAACTTACTAATCACCCACTATAGTGATTTTGATTTCTACAACTAACATGCAAGATTTTTAACAAGAAACATCTAGGGTTTGTCCCTAGACTTCACATTACTTCCAATTTCATGTTTTACAACACATAATCAAGCTCAACCTTCGATTTCAATCTCATGTAAGAATTTGATTTGTATCAAAATAACCTAATTTGACATACCTTATGACCTTCTTGACGAGGAGATCACAATTCTATGTTCAGATTTTGATTACAACGTGATTTGAGCCTTCAATTTAGAGTTTTTGTTGATGTTAGGGTTTGGAGGTGTGGGTGTCGCCCCTCTCTGTTGTTGATCGACCAGAACCTCAATTTTGAGGTGTTTGGTTTGATTTCTTACTACTTAGTAATTAGAGTTTCATATTTAACAACTTTAGTCCCTCCACTCTTATCTAGTTTATATTTTTGGCCCTTTTAACTCATTCAAATGTTACTACAAGATTTTTAACTAACTAGGTTATTTATCCTAGTTAGCTTATTCTTGTTTATTATGTATTTTATAATTCTAGTATATAGTTTTTAAATTTCGGGATGTTACAAAATTAAACTCACCTCCTTCGATCTATTTTTTACCCATAATTAACTCATGTTCTTGATCTCCTCAACTACCTTCTGCACTGACAGTTGACTTTGATTAAAAACCATCTTGTTCCTCATTCGCCAAACGCTCCAGAGGTAGATAAGGGACACCGCATAAATCGTCTTTTTTCTTTTTGCAGACCCTTGGACAATATTATGATATTCCAGCAAATCTTTGAGACTGAAAATAAATGCAGCCGGGCCTTTGCACCAATGAGTAATAACGGACCAAACTGTTTGAGCAAACTGACATGAACCGAAAATATGTTCACATGTTTATGGGAAATCGCTGCAGAAAACGTAACAGTTTGACTGTGTTTGGATGACTCTTGCGTAAAGTGCCACCTTCGTTGGGAGTCTCTCGACTAAGACTATCCACCCGACCAAACCAACTTTTTTAGGTATCCAATTATTCCAAACAAATATATGCTCGGGAACCTCCTTATTATATGTTTGTAGCCTAGACTTCAAACTCCGAATAGAAAAGTCTCCCGACGTGATCAAACCCCAAACTCATAAATCTTTTCAAGTTTCTCCCAGTAGTCATTTCCATTAATTACAAGCAGGCCTAATTGATCTGGTCCATCACAAGGAGAGCAATAGCATCACAAATTTATTGGGACAATGTAATATCATGAAACTTTGGAGGAGACCTATCAAAATTAAAGGTAAATCAAGCAAGAATATTGAAATTTTAATTTGTCAGGAAACAATTGGTCAGTCAGGAAACAATTGGTCAGCCTGGATATGGAGCTATAGATACCAAGGTGATCAACTCACCTGTTAGCAAAAGAAGACAAATTTGATCACAAGAACAATATGGCCAGAGTAAGTATTAGAAAGTAGAACAAAAAATGGGAGAAGATGGTAGCTTACCCTCTCAAACAGAAGCCATATGACAGTTGCAGAAACAAAAAATGGAAGAAGATGCAATAGCTGTATCAACTGAGTAAGTCGCTTATGGACACACACAAATCCTCTCTAACGGTTTTAACATTGAAAGTCGACTTATTTTTCCGAGTGCCAACCCCACCCATATTGACCCGTCTTCATTCTGGTGTCTCTCAGCAGCGCCAAAAGCTACATAAACTCCACCCATGCCTCCCCGGTTGTCGGATTGTTATTCCATTACCAATCCCACACAGTCACCTCCCCTATTTTTTTGTAGTTGTCCGCCACCCAAGCCCATTTGTTTGCTGGCATCCTGTACATAATTGGATAGTCATCCATAAGGCCCTTGTTCAGAAACTATACATCAACGGCATAGTCTAATTTTCAACATAATGCACAGTGCATATAATTTAATACAATATCATTTACAATCAACATAATGCACATGTGCATATAATTTAATACAACATCATTTACAGTAAGTATAATGCACATGTGCATATCGTTTAATATAATATCATTTACAAAGTATATGCATCATTTACAATCAACATAATACCTTTAGTCACAAATCGAATGAATTGCAACTCTTGATGTTCTGTATTTGTAGGTGTTGTACCAGTCGAATTAGTGTCAAAAGATAATGAACGGTCAGATACATTGATTATAAGACAACATTGTCTGATGTAAACATATATTCAAGAGTCTGAATTTCAAAGCCATGAAGGGTATGTTGACTTACAACAGTTTTAGACATAATTCTGTGACTATCAAAGGGATTGACAGCAAATGGACCACCAAAGTCGGCATCAGATGTTGTATGAGGATGATATTCAGACAATGTATAAGAGGATCATCAGATATACGAGGATCTACAGGTGATGAATCAGGAGACGCCATATGTCGCCATAAACACCGTGCCAACTCCAACACAAGATGAGTCAGACGAAGCCATATGTAGCGTAATCAGTATCCCCAGTGAATCCGCCGTAAAATGTGGATGTCGCCGCTGTGAAATTGGAGAGATCAGTCGCCGTCGTAGATCGTCGTCGTCGATTATGCAAGATCTCCAATGAAACCCTAGTTTGTAAAAGACGATAGTGAACATGGGCTGTAAATAACTGGAAATAAAAGGAGCACGTGTTTTTTTTATTCTATGTCACTTAATTACAATTTTGCCATGTGTTCACACTGGTTCTCGCGGTTCTCGCAATAAAGGGTGGTCCTAACGGATCCTCATCCTATATATATATATATACACACACACATATATATGTATACACACAAATAAATTATTTTTTAGTTCTATATATACCAATCTATTGAATTTTGGTTCACTATATACAAATATAGAATTATATTTATACATACTAACCCTTTAAAAAACTAACACTAAATCTAACAGTAAAACTCTCAACCCCTAAGCGATAGTCTTTTACCCGGACAATATGCTCATCGTCTCATTGTCTCCCACTCTCATCCTAATTCAATCGTCTCCTTCTCTCACATCGTTCATATAGTTTACTCATCGCCTCATTGGCCACAACGTTGTCATTCATGAAAATTATAATCCTGTGTAATGTGGCTGCTTTTAAGGTATAAAAGTTTGAAACTTATCATTGTCACTATCTCTTTGTGAAAATCTAAACTAAATCGCTCACTAGAGTTGTCCAACTCGTTCGCCACTCGCTCGAATAATTAATGCTCGTTCAATTTCCAGCTCGATTGTAAACGAGATGATCGGGTCGGCTCGGTTAATAAACGATCTAAGCACGAGCAAAGGTCCCTCAGTTTAGCTCGGCTCATGAACAACCCTACCTGAGGGTGTCCATAAGAACACCTTAGACACATCCAATTAGAATGGTGAGGAAAACCTTATCGAGGATGATAAGTCCATAAAGGGGAGAGGCGATTGTAATGACACAGAGAAGATTAACATGACTATTGTAATAGTTTAGGCAAATCTCATAATAGTCATAAACACAACCAAATCAGATCTGAAAACAATGGAAATCATGATTCAAACCGCAAAGAATACAAAAAAAAAACAAAGTTTTACGAACTCATTAGGCTCCAAACACGAACCGAATGCTTCCTAGACCTTCAACCAACTTCAGAATGCTCCAAAATCGTCCTATGATCGCCTTATGTCTTCTGAGTTGCAAGAGGTGGCTAACCTAGACGAATGCGTTGAAATTATTATTTTTTTCACAACCCACACCCCTTACGGACCGTATCCATTATCCTTACGGTCCGTAAGGTTGTTTCAATTAAAAATCCGGAGCCAGGGTCCCTTACAGAGCGTATCCAACACCCCTTACGGTCCGTATGGGTCTTCAACAACAATTTCTCCTATGATAAGCCTTGCAGACCGTATCCACAACATCTTACAGTCCGTAAGGCTTCCTGAATAACAGTTTTGCATGTTTTAAATCGCTTTTCTCAACACTTTCTTTCATGATCTCTCTGCCTTATCCGTTTTCCTTCGTTTTGTTGCACACTCGATTGGTTTTTCACCAATTCCTGCAAATGCACATATTAACCAAATCAGTATCGAAAACCCGAAAAAATCAAGTACGAACAACTAAAAATATAGGGAAATTGATACGTAAAATATGTATAAATCTAAGCATATCAAACATCCTCACACTTAACCTTTTGCTTGTCCCGAAGCAAAATTCTAGGCACCATGTCCAACTTAAATACTTAACAAAAACGCAAATTTCCAACAAAGTCAAGAGCAGGCTACAGAATCATTAGACACAACAGTTTCGCAAGACTTACAATGTTCAAAAGGTTGACCAAATCAAGACGTTATAATATATATATATACTAGCAGGGTGCCCGCGCGATGCGACGGGGGCGACACTTTGCATTGTAACACTCGTTTCTGGTAGTTTTTTTATTCGTATAATATTTATGATAACATTATTGTGGTGGATATACGTCATAAGTTTACACATATGTAAAAGTTTTGTTTTTTTTTATAAAAATTAATAATCAAAAGACAAAAATTAATGTTTTTTTTTATAAAAGTTAATAATCAAAAGACAAAAAAATAAAAGATAAGTTGTTATAATTGTAAAGTTGTTTATTTTATTGGTTAAATTATAAAGTATAATTTTATTCTTTAAAGTTCATAACTTTTTCTAAATATCCAAATAGTACCCATCCAATAAACTTTAAGTTTAAAATATTTCGTTTTTATAAAAATAAAAAATAGTATTTGACTCGTAAGTACGTTTTAGAGCTTTAACTTAAATTGTTAAATTTCGGTTTTTTACAAATATAAAAAAATTATATTTTTATAAAATTTCAATAATTGTTTTGATGAAAAAAATAGGATGATAAGGGTTTATATCTTTATTAACTTTATATCATATTAGGTTCAAATTTTTAGTTCCTAACTAATCTTATCTATATGAGTCTACTTTTAACTAATAATCCCTAAAAATATACAACACAATCTACTACTATGTATCTAGTCAAGTTTGGTAAATAATTCTTTTAGAACTGACTAATATTATCAATAACAATATAGTTGAACTTATAATTCCTAAAAATTTGCAACCCAGTTTAGAATTTATCTAGTAAAAATTGTAAATTTCTGGAGTATTTTATTTATATTACTTGTTATAAAAATGTTTATAAAATAATTAATTTTTTATTAACTTTATATCATAGTAAGTTCAGTTTTTTAGTTTAGCTTTAAAGTTTATTACTTTATTACTTTTTAATTAAGAAATGCAAATTATTAGATTAATATCCAAGAATAACTACAATATTTTATAATTTTCGCTTGACTATATCTAACTGCAATATCTATTTATTGCAACTTTAGGATATTAACTTATATAAGTTCAGTTGGCTTGTAAATTTAGGATATTAACATTATTTTGAACTTTATTAGTGTGGTTAATAATTGCATTATATTAACACCAAAGATAACGTTCAAATATAAAATAAACTTTATTCATACGTCTAGGTCAAACATGACAACTGAAAATGAAAAAAATAATATAAAAACACTTGATAGATTTCATATTAGACTGCATGGAATCTGTTCCGCTTCTGAATTGACATTCGACGTATTTTTAATCGGGTTTTCTGGTTTGTGCTTGAATCAGCAGTATCTTCTAATTCATCTTCTTTGTCATTGTCCTCAGAATCGTCTAAATTAATAATCTCACTCCATTTCCATTAAGAGAGTCTCTTGGATCTCTTCCTTTTAGTCTCAAACTTCTGATCCCTATGAATGACAAAAGTTAAATACAAAAGTTAAAAAAAGATTAAATAAACCTTAAAATTACATCTTCACTAAATTCACATTGAAGATTAAACTTGTATGGACTAAACATTGCACCATAAGAAATAATATCAATACTTTTATCACCATTATCCTGCAATAAAACACACATATAATAACATAATGAACATGTTAATATGAAAGATATACGCAAAAATAATACTTAAAAACCAGCAAAATCAATGCCTTAGAAGCTTGTTCGACAAATGTGTTGTTTAAATTGGCACGTTCATTATACAACTAAATCTGAAAAATCAAATAAGTTAACATTCACATAAAAGTAAATAAAAGAAAAAAATATTCACTGCTGCGATATAACAAAACTAACCTTTCGCAACAATTGAATTCAGATCTGGATCCATTTTTTTAACTTTGTTTAGCAATAGATATAGGAGTGTCCTGCTATATTTATAGTAGTAACTATAGAAGTGCATTAGGGTTTAATTTTAGATTTTCCACCCCTTTATTTAGGAAATTTGTTGTGGTTAGTTTTAAGTTTTTATAAGATATATTTAAGTATAGATATTAGGCAGTTTTAACAAAATAAAATGTGACAGAAAATATCTTCATTTTATATTACGGTACTTTTAATTCCTTTTGTTTTTGTTTGCATAGATGGAGCCATCTTTGTAGATTAGGCACATTAGATCACAAGTATTAATTACTTGTACATTAACGCATAATAGACTTGTACCTTTTAATTTGTGCGTCGACATTGAACAAGACAACTACCGAAACGTCGACAAAAATGTGTAGGTCGTCATGCTATCTTTGGATTTTTTTTAAACAGTATAGTTTATAAGATATGTCAAGAATACGTAAAAAAAATGATAAGTTAGTTATGGATGAGAGAATTGTAACTAATTATCTATAATTTTGTTAAAACCTTAGGGATTTAAGTGTAATAATTTTAGGGGCTAAAAAATAAATAATGTTTGAAAGACCAAACTACCCTCATTTTAGAGGTCTTTTTATAAATAAAGAGGAGGAAAAGTTCTTATTTTTTGGTTATATTAAAATGTCCCTCACTCATGCATTATAATATAGTATAGATATATATATATATATATATGAATAACGAGTGATGTTATCACCCCTCACAATTTCCCTTATCTCTCGGCTAAATATATATATATATATATATATATGAATAGCGAGCGAACTCTCAAAACTAAACTACGAGGCATGACTATCATAAGCTTGTACGTCAATCAGATCCACACCTAATTGCTTAGAATTCAAACACAGATCAAGAGAGCTTTAATGAGTAGGTAAGGGCTAAAGGTAGGTTTATTTATTGGGTAAAATGGCTGAAATAAAAACTAAACGATAAACTGGATATGCGCTAAACATAAACAAAGCGCTTTGGTCATTTCGACCCACTACTTTTATTCTATTTTCTTTTCGTTGTCTCTTTTTTTAATTCATACAAATACACACGGATACTGTTACTATCATGCGATCTGACTATCAAAAACAAAAATGGGTAACCAACGAGAGGTTTTAGGGTCAAAGTGGTGTCTAAGGGTAATGGTGAAACGGGTCAAACACTATGAATAAACGAAAAGGCTAACAAACATGGGTAATCCTAATGCCTCTATCATATCTGTGTTGAGTCATAGCCTAAGGTCTCAAACTGTATCAAAACACATAAGTTCTAAAGTAATACAACAAGTCGGTAGACACACATGAAACAAAACATTGTGTATATATATATATGTGTGTGTGTGTGTGTGTGAAACATTCAAAGGCTCAAAAACTCACTATCATGTGGAAAATGGGTTACCGATGCTAACACTGCACAATGAATCTCTAGCTCGATCCACTATCCTAGGTATCCCAAAATTTTACTTCCTAAAAACCGATTAGTCAAGCCTATTATCCCGCAACTTAAAGAAACATGTGCCATTGACTTGTAAACCCGATAACCGGCCCATTTTTAACCGACGCCTTGAAAAGGTTTTTTGTTTTCTATTTGCCAACGGATCGGGACTCACAAAACCAGCTATTTTTTTCAAAATTTTCAATTTCACAATTTTTTTTTAATTTTTTTTATGAATTTTATAAATTCCCTCATCCCCACACTTGAAAGACACGTTGTCCTCAACGTGAACGAAGGGGAATACACAAAAAAAAATACACTAAAAGGGAAGAAGAAACTGAAACTCCCCTGATATGCCCGCTATACTGCTCGTGTAAGTATCCAAACCGTTCAGCTCAATCAATCCAACACGCGTGAAAATTCTGTATCTAGAGTCCGACGTGCTCATGAAGTACAGCTAAAAAGACAAAAATGTCACACCCCCAAGATCCACACGCGGAGTATCACCGCTTGGGAGCGTGACTAACCAGGATCAAGCCACCAATCATATCGAACATGTAATTAATGTCAAGTATAATAAATGTAAACCAATCATTCAATACGATTGATATTCCAACAAAACATAGTTTAAGTAGCGGAAGCGTAATAATGAGAAATCCAATGTATGTAAATAGTTCAAGTAATGTAAGTGTAACATAACATCCACGATCCAAGCTCCACAACGACCTGCTCCTCCCTGTGCAAGCTCCATATGTACCTAATGTCCTGCAAGGCATGCAGCAGAGAGTCAAAAACTAGTTGAGCGAGTTCACAGTTAACAGTTCAGTAATAGTATAGTGTGAGTAGTAGTATGTTCATTCGTTATGTCATGTATCGTATTAGTTTCCATCGCGCCCTCCCAGGCAGGTATGCGAAGATATTAGGGGATGTTCCTCCCAAGTGTTCTAGACTAGGTTTATCTGTATCGCGGCCTCCCAGGCAGGTATGCGAAGATATTAGTAAATTTCAGTTCGCGGCCTTCCAAAGGCAGGTGTGCGAAGTCAGTCATAATATCGCGGCCAACCCTTGGCAGGTGTGCGAAGATCAGTTCAATAATTGTTACTAGTCTAGTCGTAGTTCTATCGTTAGGTTCCATCAACTGAGTATGTACAATAAAGTAATCCAATCCCATTCCCACCCTGGGAACCCCATGCCTTGGCTGTGTGAACTCACCTTGGTTTGCTCGGTATGTTATTGCTTCTAGGGTTTGTTAATCGTCTAAGTCCGTTACACACGACCTAGGAAGTATTGCACATGATTCGATGTAAGTATTTTACGTTCAATTACGTTCACAACTCTTTGGTGATCAAACAGTAACATACTGTAACGTATCGCACAGTAACATGCAGTATCATTCAGTAACACGTATCATCATAATCAGACAGTATCACATAGTCGTATACAGTAGTAAACAGTAGCATGCAATAGCAGGTTGTTCTTCACACGAAGTTCTGAACTTGGTATCAACATAACTCAGTCTTTTCAACCATTAACAACAACGAATTATGAGAGCATATATTTAAAGTTCGAACAACACATCATGCGTATGGAATTTGAGCACATATACATCATTCAAGCCTTAACAGATTCAACAACATTTATCATACAACTCAAAGCTTCATATGAACATTCACAAGGTCATGCCCCTCTTAAAACTCAGACAAGTGTGGGGGGGGGGGGGTTTCCCCTGTTCAAAACTCGGATAGCACATGATGTGTCACAAACTCGGATAAGAGTTTCATGGATGAAACTCGGACCAAGTGGGCAAGGGGGTCACAAGGTCGGACCACTCTTTGGCCTTTAAAACTCGGACACTACACAAGATGATGAAACTCGGACCAAGTGTGGGATTAAAGGTCGGACAGATCAAGGGAGCACAAATTCGGACCACATGCTCCATATGTGAAAGCTCGGACTAAGGTGTGGGGAGTTAAACTCGGACCAAAGAGGTCCCCCCTCTAAAAGTCGGACAAGGGTTGTCCTCTACAAACCTCGGACTCCATTCATGAGTTAACCAAAATTCGGACTGTGCATTCATCATTAAACTCGGACTGTATGCTCTTAATTAAACTCGGACATCATCCTAAAAGAGGTTTAACCTCGGACAGGGTGTGGGGGTTGAAGCTCGGACCTCAAAGCTTCACAATGGTCGGACTTATATCATTCTATAAAGGTCGGACTTGCATACTCTATGATAAAACTCGGGTAAACATAATCTACACATAAGTCGGACTAAACACATTCACAAACTCAGACAAACAAGCAATCACAATTGAAACAATTACGTTCTATCATTCCATCGGTTACGTTTCAGTATTCATACGATTCCAAAACCCTAATTCGTGCAATACATGGCAGAAATCAAATCCAACAATCAACATCTTCATACAAACAAACGATTTCCCGACTAGTCATCATTATAACACAATAATCAGGATTGAATTCAGTAAATACAGGACCATCATATCAAGAACTAGGGTTTGCAAGAATTACAAGAATCAAGAATTGATATCAATCAAATAATCAACAAACAATCATTAACAATTACCTTGTGTTGATCCTAGAGAAAGAGAGGAATCAAACTTGTGATATCTTGCCAATGATTTGGTGATGATTGCCAGAGAATTGTGAACTACGTGCTTGATTTTTGTGTGTGTGGTTTAGTGAAGGATTAGGGTTAAGTATAATTAAATTTTCACTAATTACTCAATACACCCTGAATAATTATATTTTACACAAGCATACCATCTTACAAGCATTTCACAGTTTCACCACCAAGTTCACATAATTGACAAGTCTATCACAATTAATCAAACAACCATGCACAATCACACAATACGATTTATTGCATCAAAACATATACCATTCCATAGCAATCAATTGTGCAAATAATTAACTACACGAACAATGAACGTGCAATAAATGCGAAATAGAAATCTTGGAAATTCGAGTTGTCACATTATCCCCAACTTAAAAGAAATTTCGTCCCGAAATTTGGTACACACTCACTGAGGAAGCTAGGTAAGTTATATCGTTCACTGGTTTTCCTGGGGTGTCACATCATCCCCCCGTTGATTTGGAATTTCGTCCCGAAATTCAGTAGTAGTAGCTTCAGCCTCAGTAGTGGTTGCATTGGTTTCGAATAACTGGGGGTACTTTTCTGTCATCTGGTCTTCGCGTTCCCAGGTGTACTCTGGGCCACGTCGGGAGTTCCAACGAACTCGAACAAGAGGGATTCTCTTGTGTTTGAGGACCTTAACATCCCGGTCCGTGATTTCAACTGGCTCCTCGACGAACTGCAACCGCTCGTCGATAGTGAGTTCCTTAAAAGGAACTATGAGGGTCTCATCTGATAGGCATTTCTTCAGATTCGACACGTGAAATACATTGTGAACTGCACCGAGTTCAGCTGGTAGGTTCAGTCTATAGGCTACTGGGCCTATTCTTTCAGTGATTTCGAATGGTCCAACATACCGTGGATTGAGTTTGCCTCGTTTACCAAATCGAACCACACCCTTCCAGGGTGAGACTTTAAGTAAAACCCGGTCCCCGACCTGAAATTCCAATGGCCTCTTACGCTTATCCGCGTAGGCTTTCTGACGGTCGCGTGCTGCCGCCATGCGTTGTCGTATCTGTGCAATCTTTTCTGTGGCGTCCACTACAATCTCTGGACCCGTAATCTGACTATCCCCCACCTCTGCCCAACAGAGAGGTGACCGGCATTTACGTCCGTACAATGCCTCGAATGGAGCGGCTTGAATGCTAGTGTGATAACTGTTATTATACGAAAACTCCACTAACGGGAGATGCTTTTCCCAGCCGTTGCCGAAATTGATAACACATGCCCGAAGCATGTCTTCAAGAGTTTGGATCGTGTGCTCAGACTGCCCATCCGTCTGAGGGTGATACGCTGTGCTCATGTCTAACCGTGAGCCGAAAGATTTATGCATCGCTTGCCATAGCTCTGACGTGAATCGTGCATCCCGATCCGAAATGATAGAGGTGGGCACCCCGTGCCTCGAAACAACTTCTTTGAGGTAGATGTCTGCGAGAGTGGCGAACTTATCCGTTTCCTTTATAGCTAGGAAGTGTGCAGACTTGGTGAGTCGATCCACGATCACCCATATCGTATCGTTCCCACGCTGAGATCTAGGTAAGCCTGTAACGAAATCCATGGAAATTTCTTCCCATTTCCACTGTGGTATCCTGGGTTGTTGTAGTAGGCCTGTGGGTTTCTGATATTCAACCTTGACTCTGGCACAGGTCAAGCACTTGCCAACATAGGTGGCGATGTGGGCCTTCATGCTAGGCCACCAATAAGTAGTTCTGATGTCGTGGTACATTTTGTCCGACCCTGGATGTACCGAGTAGCGAAACTTGTGTGCTTCATCCATCACAAGCTCTCGTAAACCGCCATAAAGTGGGACCCAAATACGCCCCGTTACATAGTAGGCGCCGTCTTCCTTTTGTTCCATTCGTTGCCTTGAACTGCGTAAGGCTTCAGCCATGACGTTTTCGGGTCTCAATGCTTCTATCTCAGCAGCTCGTATCTGTGCAGGAAGACTGGACTGAATAGTAAGCTGTAGCGCTCGCACGCGCTTAGGTAGGGTGTCCTTTCGACTGAGGGCGTCGGCCACAACATTGGCCTTGCCTGGATGATACTTGATGGCGCATTCGTAGCCGTTCAGTAGTTCAACCCATCTCCGCTGACGCATGTTCAAATCCTTTTGCTTAAGAATATGCTCGAGACTCCTGTGATCGGTGTAAATCGTGCACCTGGTACCGTACAGGTAGTGTCGCCATATCTTAAGCGCGAAAACAACAGCTCCCAGCTCTAAATCGTGCGTCGTGTAATTCATTTCATGAATCTTGAGTTGCCGCGAAGCATAAGCAATAACCTTATCCCGTTGCATCAATACGCAACCAAGACCCTGTATCGATGCGTCACAATAAACCACGAAGTCCTCTGTGCCCTCCGGCAATGAGAGACTTGGTGCACTGCAAAGCCTATCCTTTAGGTATTGAAAAGCGGTATCTTGGGAATCTCCCCAACGGTAGGTGACACCTTTCTGTGTCAGCATAGTAAGCGGCTGCGCGATCCTCGAAAAGTCTTTAATGAATCGTCGGTAATACCCCGCCAAACCCAAGAATTGGCGTATTTCCGTCGGTGTACGCGGTGCAGGCCAGTTCCTGATCGAATCTACCTTGGATGGATCGACATGGATCCCATCCATGTTCACCACATGGCCTAAGAAGTGGACTTCACGAAGCCAGAAGTCACATTTTGAAAACCTTGCGTACAGTTGCTCCTTTCGAAGAAGTTCCAAGATAAGACGCAGGTGCTGCTCGTGTTCCTCCTGACTCTTGGAGTAGACCAGGATGTCGTCGATGAAAACAATGACGAACTTGTCAAGATAGGGTTTGCACACCCTGTTCATAAGATCCATGAAAACTGCAGGCGCGTTCGTAAGCCCGAAAGGCATGACTAGAAACTTGTAGTAACCGCAGCGAGTTCTGAATGCTGTCTTGGAGACGCCCTCATCACGGACTCTCAGCTGATGATACCCAGACCTTAGATCAACCTTGGAGTAGTAACTCGACCCTTGCAACTGGTAGAATAAATCGTCAATACGAGGAAGAGGATAGCGGTTCTTCACTGTGACCTTGCTCAATTCACGGTAATCTATGCACATCCTGAAAGTGCCATCCTTCTTTTTCGCGAATAATACTGGAGCTCCCCAAGGCGAAGAGCTTGGACGAATGAAGCCCTTATCCAAGAGCTCTTGTAGTTGCTTAGGCAGTTCTTCCAGTTCAGTTGGAGCCAAACGATACGGTGCGCGGGCTATTGGTGCTGCTCCAAGAGCTAACTCAATCTGGAATTCGACTTGGCGATGAGGCGGTAAACCGGGTAAATCTTCAGGGAACACCTGAGGGAAGTCGCGTACAACTGGAATATCCTCCAGCTTCTTCTCCTTCGCTGATGCGTCAGTGACAAGTGCCAGAATTGCAGTGTGCCCCTTTCGTAAACATTTCTGCGCCTTTAAGAAAGTAATGATGCCAACCACAGCACCACTCTTGTCGCCTTGAACTTCGAGGGAATCTCGACTAGAATGAGGAATACGAACAATCTTCTCTTTGCATAGGATTTCTGCTTGTTACTGCTGGCTATTCTAATTTGCAGGCCGTGGGCTCCTGAATCCTTAGCTTCATGGCCCATTTTGAGACACCTCTGGCAACGTCCCTCGTTGCACTAACCACTGTGGTGTCTGTTGCATTTGTTACCCAGAGGGTGAAATCCCCGATATCCACCCTACCCCTGACCTCCAGAAGTTGGCTGACCCGGGCTCTGGTGATCACTATTCTTGCGCTGCTGCTGTGCTTGAGTCTGAATGGTAGCGGAACCCTTGCTGGAATCCCCATCCCATTTCCGCTTGTTGTCACTAGGAGTAGCGGGAGTAGCAGAAGTGGTAGCGGTAGTAGTAGCGCTGATACGTCCAGGCAGCTCGTTCTGTTCCACTGCCCGATCCGTGAGGCGATGAGCAAGACACTGAATGTCTTGGATATTGTCGAGGTTAGCCGATGTAGCATGGCTCTGAATCTCTGAGGCTAAACCCTTGAGGTACAATTCGATACGCTTGCTTGGAAGGTCCACCATGGTTGGACACAAGATAGCCAGTTCGTTCGGCCGTTTCGTATAAGCATCAATTTCCTGACCCCGTCATTTTCAAATGGCAAAGCTCCACTTCCAACTTGTGGATGTCATCACGCGTGCAGTATCCTCTTTTAATGCGTTCTTTGAATTCGTTCCAAGGGGGTGGCGTTAGCAGCTGCCAACCCTAGTATCTGTACTTGCGCGTTCCACCAGGTTAGCGCGATTCCTTCCAAAGTACCAGTGGCGTACTTGACCCTACGAGCCTCAGGGCATTCGCACATCTCGAATACTGACTCGAGCTTCCCAAACCAGTGGAGTAGTCCCACTGCTCCTTCTGTGCCACTGAATGTGCTTGGACGACAGTCCATGAAGTTCTTGAATGTGCAGACAGGTTGCTGTGCGTTCTGACCCGTTGCGCGAGGAAGATAGGTCAAGGTTAAGCGCGAGAGTTGGGTCACGAGAGTAGGATCTAACATCCTAGGATAGGTTTGGAATTGCAGGTTATACCTCCTGCTTGTGCGACTACAAGTGCCGCAGCAACTTGTTCGTTAATGAGAGCCGTCAACTAGGCTTGAGTCATGTTAACGCGTCCAGACATGATCGAACAGTAAAGGTAGCGTAAGTATGAATGGTTCGCGAGTAGTGCGATGACAGAAAAGTGTAGGCATATAGGTGTTCTCAAGCAGTAACAAGTAGTGAGCAAAGTAATGTAAGCATACTACGAGCAAAGTTCTATGCAATTCTAGCATGTAGGCAATAATCATAAACCTTATTACCTAGTATGTCGAGTCTTGCACGTGGAGCGAAGCGTCGTTGTGGATCGTTGAGAGCACTGTTCTGGTTATAGTCTGGTTTTAATAAAAACGTTTTTTTTCCCATATTAAAACCAAGTTCTCTATAACCAATGGCTCTGATACCAATCTGTCACACCCCCAAGATCCACACGCGGAGTATCACCGCTTGGGAGCGTGACTAACCAGGATCAAGCCACCAATCATATCGAACATGTAATTAATGTCAAGTATAATAAATGTAAACCAATCATTCAATACGATTGATGTTCCAACAAAACATAGTTTAAGTAGCGGAAGCGTAATAATGAGAAATCCAATGTATGTAAATAGTTCAAGTGATGTAAGTGTAACATAACATCCACGATCCAAGCTCCACAACGACCTGCTCCTCCCTGTGCAAGCTCCATATGTACCTAATGTCCTGCAAGGCATGCAGCAGAGAGTCAACAACTAGTTGAGCGAGTTCACAGTTAACAGTTCAGTAATAGTATAGTGTGAGTAGTAGTATGTTCGTTCGTTATGTCATGTATCGTATTAGTTTCCATCGCGGCCTCCCAGGCAGGTATGCGAAGATATTAGGGGATGTTCCTCCCAAGTGTTCTAGACTAGGTTTATCTGTATCGCGGCCTCCCAGGCAGGTATGCGAAGATATTAGTAAATTTCAGTTCGCGGCCTTCCAAAGGCAGGTGTGCGAAGTCAGTCATAATATCGCGGCCAACCCTTGGCAGGTGTGCGAAGATCAGTTCAATAAGTGTTACTAGTCTAGTCGTAGTTCTATCGTTAGGTTCCATCAACTGAGTATGTACAATAAAGTAATCCAATCCCATTCCCACCCTGGGAACCCCATGCCTTGGTTGTGTGAACTCACCTTGGTTTGCTCGGTATGTTATTGCTTCTAGGGTTTGTTAATCGTCTAAGTCCGTTACACACGACCTAGGAAGTATTGCACATGATTTGATGTAAGTATTTTACGTTCAATTACGTTCACAACTCTTTGGTGATCAAACAGTAACATACTGTAACGTATCGCACAGTAACATGCAGTATCATTCAGTAACACGTATCATCATAATCAGACAGTATCACATAGTCGTATACAGTAGTAAACAGTAGCATGCAATAGCAGGTTGTTCTTCACACGAAGTTCTGAACTTGGTATCAACATAACTCAGTCTTTTCAACCATTAACAACAACGAATTATGAGAGCATATATTTAAAGTTCGAACAACACATCATGCGTATGGAATTTGAGCACATATACATCATTCAAGCCTTAACAGATTCAACAACATTTATCATACAACTCAAAGCTTCATATGAACATTCACAAGGTCATGCCCCTCTTAAAACTCAGACAAGTGTGGGGGGGGGGTCTCCCCTGTTCAAAACTCGGATAGCACATGATGTCTCACAAACTCGGATAAGAGTTTCATGGATGAAACTCGGACCAAGTGGGCAAGGGGGTCACAAGGTCGGACCACTCTTTGGCCTTTAAAACTCGGACACTACACAAGATGATGAAACTCGGACCAAGTGTGGGATTAAAGGTCGGACAGATCAAGGGAGCACAAACTCGGACCAAAGAGGTCCCCCCTCTAAAGTCGGACAAGGGTTGTCCTCTACAAACCTCGGACTCCATTCATGAGTTAACCAAAATTCGGACTGTGCATTCATCATTAAACTCGGACTGTATGCTCTTAATTAAACTCGGACATCATCCTAAAAGAGGTTTAACCTCGGACAGGGTGTGGGGGTTGAAGCTCGGACCTCAAAGCTTCACAATGGTCGGACTTATATCATTCTATAAAGGTCGGACTTGCATACTCTATGATAAAACTCGGGTAAACATAATCTACACATAAGTCGGACTAAACACATTCACAAACTCAGACAAACAAGCAATCACAATTGAAACAATTACGTTCTATCATTCCATCGGTTACGTTTCAGTATTCATACGATTCCAAAACCCTAATTCGTGCAATACATGGCAGAAATCAAATCCAACAATCAACATCTTCATACAAACAAACGATTTCCCGACTAGTCGTCATTATAACACAATAATCAGGATTGAATTCAGTAAATACAGGACCATCATATCAAGAACTAGGGTTTGCAAGAATTACAAGAATCAAGAATTGATATCAATCAAATAATCAACAAACAATCATTAACAATTACCTTGTGTTGATCCTAGAGAAAGAGAGGAATCAAACTTGTGATATCTTGCCAATGATTTGGTGATGATTGCCAGAGAATTGTGAACTACGTGCTTGATTTTTGTGTGTGTGGTTTAGTGAAGGATTAGGGTTAAGTATAATTAAATTTTCACTAATTACTCAATACACCCTGAATAATTATATTTTACACAAGCATACCATCTTACAAGCATTTCACAGTTTCACCACCAAGTTCACATAATTGACAAGTCTATCACAATTAATCAAACAACCATGCACAATCACACAATACGATTTATTGCATCAAAACATATACCATTCCATAGCAATCAATTATGCAAATAATTAACTACACGAACAATGAACGTGCAATAAATGCGAAATAGAAATCTTGGAAATTTGAGTTGTCACAAAAAATATCAAATACAACCATAATATACATAAATATAAGAAGTACAAATACATACAACCACCCAACAGTTACCTGTACAATTTTCCCCCCGAATATAAGTATCACTAAAGACCAGATAATCAAAACAAAAAAAGGAAAAAGTACAAAAGTAATCCAAAAATCCAGCTCTGAGAAGTCTACTGTTGTTCCTGTGGTGGCGGCTGCTGCATCCAGGGCCGGCTCTTGGGCTGGCCAACCCGTGCCGAAGCCAAAGGCCCAAATTTTCAAAGGGCCCAAAAAGTCTTTATAAGCTTTTATATATTTATTAAATTATATATTTTATATTTTCATCCGTTTATTATGCAAAAAAAGTGTTGGTGGTGTAGTGGAAAAAACCATCTCAAGATAATGTAGAGTTCCCAAGTTCAAGTCTTGGCTCCACCACTAAGGTTTATTTTTTTAATTCATTTCCTCTTAACCATAATTTTGGGTCCAATTCTTTTTATCGTCCGAGGCCTTAATTCTTTTTGAGAGTTTTCAGGGAAAGCTCTGGCTGCATATAATACTCTAAGTGAAAAGTGACACCAATTTTTTGAGAGTTTTCAGAGACAGCTCTGACTGCATATAATACTGTAAGTGAAAAGTGACACCAAGAGTGTTACCATGAGTGTCACCATGGTTGTCACCTAACTCGCGTTAGGGTTTAATGTCAAGTGTCGCCGCCGCAGAGGCGGTTCTTAATAGGGTTGTGTCAGAGCCACGGCCCGGGCAAGTTTTTCGGCCGTAGTGTTAATTGTCCGCATTTCAATCGAAATTTTTTATATATACTATGTTTGGCCCGGGTTTGCCCGGGCTTTTTTTAGTGGCCGTGTCTTTCGGCCCTGGCACGTTCAACGGGCACGATCCGCTAGTGGTCGCCGGGCAACAACCAGAGTGACGTTGGGCTACACTCAGAGTGAAGGGCCTTGCCCTCCCCTCTCCTCTCCCCGCACTCATACCATACCATATAGTCTAAACAAAAGGTATCAAATTATGATCTTCTTTTTTCATTGACACCGGAATAATTTAAATTTTCTTCCAAAAGAATTTTACCCCGCTTTTAATCCATGTGAATTAGTTTTTATCCTTCATTGAAAGATGGAATGGGAAATAAATTGCCCTCGAGTCAATCCAAGAAGATCCCATATTATAACTTTGCCTGAAATAACCCGAACTTGCAATAAATCATCCACCACCACCACTTTCCCACTCCAACCTCTACATGCCTTCTTCGTGGCTTTCAATTGCCCCCTATTTATTCTTGCCTGCAACACCAACCTTTTTGCCTTATAATATGTCCTATATAAAATTCTCTCCTTTCATCAACTTATCATAACTCTATGCTTTGGAGTATAACCTCTCTCTCGTTTTGTTTTTTTCATCCTTGTTATGTTTTAACGACAATTTTAAGTAAAAGAAAAATGATTGGGTTGATGCTACAGATTTGATTTTACTAACTACATATTTTATTTATGTATTAGTAGTTTGTGTGTTTGCATGCTTGCTGTTAGATAAATTATGGCTAATAGACTCCAAATTTATCTTATACTCGTGTGTGTATATAAATGTGGGTCGGTACAAAAATCATTTAAAAAATGGTAAGAAGCCATACTAAGATGACACAAGAATTCTTCTATAGTGTTATATAAATGATGAAAAGCCGACACAAGAATTCTTCTATAGTGTTATATAAATGATGAAAAGCCTCCATGAAAATTTGACGCCCTCACACCCCCAAGAAAACAAGAAACTAAGAGAGGGTTTTCTCTTGATCATTCATCTATTGATGAGTGACGTACTTTTCTTATTTTTATTTAATTTTGTTTTATAGGTTTTTTTCATATGAAACCGCTCAACTAGAATGAAAAGACAAGTGACCCCAAAAAATTTCGACACCCATGAAAAATGTTTCGGGATCCGCCACTACATGTATGTGGTTTTATGGGAATGGGCATGTACGTCAATTTATGTACAAGCAAACATATCCACACGATATATATTGGGGGTAAATGCACCATGTAACGCACAATCAAAACCCATCACATGTATTTACACACAACAAATTGTGTAAAGGTCTTAGACGCATTTATTTACCGTGTAAAATTGGATAAACATGCCATGTAAATGGATTAATAGCATCATGTAAATTGCTTACCCTGTCGTTTATCATATAATCATTACAACTTTTAAAAAAAAAAATCTTGTTTTTAAACAGTCATTACAACTTTTTCTAGAAAGTCTAGGAAGCGATCTGGGTCATCCAATGGGTGTGTTTAATGGTTAAGATGAAGTCAATGGCAATCTTGTAATTTTTTAGTTTATTTAATTCATTGTTTTAAAAGACTAGGGGCAATTTTGTCAATATATCGTGTGTAAATCAATTAGATAACCGTCAGTCAAACCCAGTCCCTAATTTCACGCGATTTTCCCCCTCTCTCTCCAAACGCATCTTAGAAACCCCAATCCCTACCAAAAATAACTACAATCATGGAAGAAGATAACTTTAGAAAGGATGGAGAGCACCGGATCAAATTAAAATATTTCTCCATCTCCACCATCTCCGAGTTCATCATCAACATTCAAATACTGTTCGTATCATCTCCGTTTTCTTGACGATGTGTTTTAACAGCAAGCAAATTAATACAGTTGTGTTTTAGCAGCAAACAGATTCATACAGTTGTGTTTTAGCATTCAGAATCATACAGTTGTGTTTTAACAGCAAGCAGATTCATACAGTTGTGTTTTAGCATTCAGATTCACAAATTGTATTTTAACAGCAAGCAGATTCATACAGTTGTGTTTTAACAGCAAGCAAATTCATAGAGTTGTGTTTTAACAGCAAGCAGATTCATACAGTTGTGTCTTAGCATTCAGATTTATACAGTTGTGTTTTAACAGCAAGCAGATTCATACAGTTGTGTTTTAACAGCAAGAAGATTCATACAGTTGTGTTTTAGCATTCAGATTCATACATTTGTGTTTTAACAACAAGCAGATTCATACGCTGTGTTTTACCATCCATGCTGGTAATGCTGGAGGATTTCTTGACGCTGTGTTTTAACAGCAAGCAGATTAATACGATGTGTTTTCTTGATGTGTTTCTTCATGAAGGATAGAAAGAAGAGAGAGAGAGAGAGAGAGAATCCCATGAAATGTGGGGTGGTACATCAAAATAAAACACAATCTGATGAAAATGTTTATCATGCAGGGCACCAAGAACATGCTGTTAAAACACAGCACCAAGAACATGCTGATAATTTCCAGTAATCTTCTGAACAATGGAATATGCGATTGGTTTAGATTTCGAAAACAAATTATTCAGAAAATCATGGAGAAAAACAGTTACAAAATATGGACATGGATAGGGCTGTAAACGAACTGAACGTTCAGTGAACAGTTCGTGAACCGTTCGGCGGGAAGTTCGTTTACGTTCGTCCGTTTAATTAATGAACAAACATGAACAAAAAATTTCGTCCGGTTAGTTAAATGAACGAACACGAACAAATGTCTCGTTCGTTCAATAGCGTTCGTGAACGTTCGGTAATGTGTTCGTGAACATTGGTTCATGTTTGTTTGTTTATGCTATTCATTAAAGGTTTTTTTAGCATTTATTTATTTTATGCAAACTTTTTTATATCCCTTAATTCTTATTTATCTCATTAGCCAAATAAATAAAATAGGAAACCCTATCTCCACCTTGTATATCCACCATTCCACTTTCCTTCTCGTTATTCATATCAAAAAATATTATCGGCCTTTGTTCAACAATTAAAGCTTCAAGCTCTAGCGCCGCTCCCTCTTACTATCCACCTCTAACCACAATCGTCTTCGCCGAATTTATATGTGTCAGTTTGTGTTCGTGAACCGTTCGTGAACACGTTCCTTTCCTTAATGAACGAACACGAACAACAAATCTCGTTCGGTAAGTGTTCATGAACCGTTCGTGAACAAATTACATCCTTAACGAACGAACATGAACAAGGCCTTGTTCGTGTTCGTTCGGTTCGTTTACAGCCCTAGACATGGATAGTTAGTTAATGAAGATAAATTCCAAAAATAAAAATAGAATGTGAAAGTACACAATTGCCCTTCTAGTTAAAAATCTTCAATGCCACATGTCGCATTCTGATTTTGCTTCCTACACTTTCTAGGAAAAACCCACTTTCTACCCAACTCCTACTCTCTCTCTCTCTCTCTCTATATATATATATATATATATATATATATATATATTACTAATGTTAAAGATAATGAAATTCTCAACTTTTAAAGAAAATTAATGAAGTATAAAAGTTGTTTGAATTTAAAAATGTTTGTTAAAACTAGTTTTAATAATAAATAAAGTCAATAAAAAGGGTGGATTGCCTCTTTTACACTACTAGATATAAGTTAATTTTCAGCTAATTATGAAATTGTAATCTTGGTATATTACCCATTAAATTGATTTAATCATTGAATCCTTTCAATGTTCTTTTTAGAAAGAAAAAAAGAAAGAATTTAAGCTTTATATTATATATATGTAACTGAACTTAAATGCAGGAGTAGGTGACAAGTCCATGGACTTTGGCTATAAAAAGGGAAGTTATATTTGTCTAGACTTTTCATTGTTTTTAAGTAAACCAAAAAAACAACCAAAACACAAAGAGGGTATATAGAAGGAGATAACTTTTTTGTCTCTGACTTCAACTGTGAAAAAAGAAGTTCATTTCATCATCAATCATCTCACACATTCATATCTAGCAATTTAAGATGGCTTCATCAAATAGGCACTGGCCAAGTATGTTCAAATCCAAATCCACTTACACCACTCCTCAAGATCAACAATGGCAGTCACATGGTTCCAACCACAGATCATCTCCTTACACCTCTGGTAAGTTATTAATAACTTAAATAGAAAATTTAAAGACTCAACTATATCAATAACCATGAGGTAGTGATCATCCATTGCTCTATTTCTTCAGCTATATGCTACATGTTTGATGTTCATTCTATCAATGTTTTTAAAATTTTACCTTTTTTGGTGTAAAAATGTGTGTTTGCTTTTTGGGAAAGTTTAGAAATTAATTCCTGATAGTCTTGAAATGCTGATGAAATATAAGTTACTGTTTCCAATTTGTTATGCACATATCCGGAAAATAAGTTAGTGATGTTGCATACGTTACACTGTTAAATTTTTTTAACATATAATCAGGAACACTAATTAGGTGTAAAACAATGGCAGGATGTGATCAAAGAAACCCTGAACCAAAGCCAAGATGGAATCCGAGACCCGAGCAAATCGGGATACTGGAATCAATTTTCAACTCCGGATTAGTGAATCCTCCAAGGGATGAAATCAGAAGAATCCGAGCTCGATTACAAGAGTATGGACAAGTCGGTGACGCCAACGTCTTCTACTGGTTCCAGAACCGGAAATCTAGGAGCAAATACAAGAACCGCCAACTCCAAAAATCACAAAACCACCAATCCTCGCCGCTCTATGGGGGTATCATGGCGGCCGCAACCACCTCCTCTTCGTCCTCCTCTGGAAAGTCGTCGTCCAAGTCAGTTGAGTTCTTTTTGAACTCCCCTACTGCTTCGGTTAACCAACAACCGCAAGCCTGTGTAGGTGAAGGTGGGGGGAATTCCCTCCACCAGCACCACGGGGAGTTCTTTCAAGATTCATTCTTATTTCCCGTGGTGCAACAAAAGCCTGTAGCACCTAGTGCGGCAAGTTTTGCACAAGGATTTTGCTTTCCCGAGCCTGGGACTATGATTGATCAAGTAAATCACCACATGAATGATGACCATACTGTTGTGAGTAGATGTGGGATGCTGCCAACTGATTTGATGATGAATCATCAATATGGAATCCAATCTAAGAATTCTAGAGGCAAGGATGTTGAAGAAGAGAATAGTATAAAAATGTTGAGTCACAATACAACAACAACAACAACGCCTCTTTCGCCTCTAGCTGTTCCTACTCTAATTGTCCCTCCTGCTCCTACAACTATTGTTCCATCAACTCTCAATGATCACCAAGGTGCGCGCCTTTTCATCTTCGTTCTTTTTCTTCTTTAAATCTTTTGCGTACGATATATTAGTTGGGATTCTCAGTGTAGCAACCTTTACGGTCTCCTGAGATAGAGGAAAGGTTTGTCATCATCCCATCCTCCCAAACATTGGGTTTTTTACTGAGTATTTGTTACGCGTCTCTGTATTTTTTTTTTTTAACTTTTGCATACAAATGCAGGTGTGGAGGAAGCTGGAAGGCGAAAATCAATAGTGTTTGTTAATGATGTCCCGTATGAGGTTGATGTTGGACCCTTTAATATCAAAGAGGCCTTTGGAGATAATGTTGTGCTCATAGATTCATCTGGGCAGACTGTGGTGACCGACGAGTGGGGGGTCACACTACAGTCTCTCCAGCACGGTGCGTTTTATAACCTGGTGCGCTCGTCCACATATGATCATGCTGGCACCGTCGATAATATGGTACATTCCATCCCTTCGACATCTTTAATTTAATAAGTGCTAGCATAAATTTCAAGATCAATAATTACAACAATATAAACGGTAGCAACACTACAAAAAGAATGTGATTTCAATGAAATATACACACTTTTCAGAATCATAAAACAGTTGGGAGACATGTCTTAATCAAAATGCATCTAATTAAACCTTCTCATTTAAAATGTATACAATAGTATAAAGAAAAAAAAGTTCACAAATATGTGGCTCCTTTAAATATGTAACATTAGCTACATGTTAGAAGTTTCTAATTCACACCTAAGTTTAAAAGTTTTCCCATCTTTATTCATTAGTTATATAAATCTAATGATTAGAGCCTTTTATTTTATTTAACCGTTTTTTTTGAACGGCAAATTCTTTTAATCCTTGTTGTTTGTGTGACTTGAGTTTAAAGGTTTTGCCTTTGCCAAAGGACCATCACCCCACTCGTTTTTATTTTAATTAACTACTTACGTTTGTATGTGTAAAAATTTTATCATTTTCACAATTATTGAAAGTTAAACTGTTGAATTTAATGTATTAACTAGTCTTTTTATATTATCTTGCAGTTCTAGAGGTAAAGGATGCACCAGGACCGGACAAGCTACATGTTAATCCTTCTATATATTTGGATAATATCCCTTTTTTATTTTGTTAATCTCTCATAAGTTAAAGTAGAGTGTGATATGAGTTTCTAGAACTTTTGCTTAGAACATGTAAGACCTTGTTATATATATATATATTTTCTGCATTTAGCGATCAAACCTGTGATTTTTCCTTGGTGTTTAATAAATAATAATTTTCTCAATGGACATGGTAATTGCATCTTTTGCTCACACGTAATGGTATGCCGTGAGGTAACCCACATGAGAAATTGAAATATATATGTGATATCATCGATCACATATATATGACGCATGTATGGACGTATGGTATAGACAATAACGTGTGAAGATATATCACAGCTGGTCTGGATGATGTCATTTTCCTCCTAATTTCTGCCTGTTCTTAGGGTTTATGTTTCTGTTCAAAGACCAATCTTTTATAGCAATAAAGAGTAACCATTGTTCTAGTCTAGCCTTTTAGAATGTATGATGAGTTTTCACTGTATGAGTGAGTATCATGACATTGAGGTGGTATACGTCGGAAATCGGTCGGTGATGTGTTGTAGATACAGTCATGATTAATCTCATTAGATTACCGACAGAATTATTATTGACAGATTACGTAGCAATGGGAATTCACTATGTAATCTATCAGTAATTCTAATTTATTTCATAAAATAACATTAAATTAATGTGTTTAAATTGAATAAATTATTAATTCTGAAAATTAAAATTACACAACAAAATACAATAATAAATTAAATTCGCAAATTAAGTTACACAAGGTTTTGATTTTTAGGGTTTTAGAGTGTGTAGTATGGGGAGCTATCCCCATCTCACCTCAACAAATTTTAAACAATAGCTCCCCCTCCCCCATACCCTCGAAGCCATGCAAGGGGCGCTATTGATGGAATGTGAAAGAAATGGCGAGGTTTGTTTGTGGTGTCCATGGCTACTAGCCGTTGGTAAATGGCTTTAACTTTAAAAAAAATAAGTTTTTTAAAATTTATATATAAACATTCACAACTCTCACACTCAACGCATCTCTCTCAAACATACTCAAAACATCTTAATCCAATTTGAGAAAATGTCTACAAGTTATGAGAAGTCAAATGATTCTCCAAGTTATTTGGGTACACTTAACAATTTGCTCATAACGGTGGCGCAAGAGACGGTTGAAGCTTTTAATGAGGAGGAAGCGGAATCATCACAACCAATGTGTTGTAAACAACCGAATCTGAACTAGACCGGATTATTGCTGACAACCGTTTGGTTAAAGATTATTTTGTGGAAAATCCGAAGACCAATTTCGACGCCGCTTTCATATGAGCCGGTTTTTTTTTTTTTTTTTTTTTTGCCTATTAGTGGCGATTTAGTGCGCGAATATACTTTTTTCAAACAAAGAGCGGATGCACGATGTAACTTTTCGCATTTTTGTATTTTCCTTATTTAGAAAGTGTATTCGTATTTCTATTGAATTTATATTTGTAATTTGGACTTCGATCATCATTGAATTTATATTTTATACATACTTATTATACATTCAATCAATCGTTTAAATACATCATTACTTGTAAATAGACACTTATTATACGTGCAATTATTTATACATACATTCCCGACACTTGAATTATACATGCATACACGTTTCATACTTAAAAACATGTAAAAAAACAAGTTATTGCATAGATTAAATGAAGGAATCAAAGTTCAGGGGCCAAAATGCAATAAATCAAACTTGGGGCAGATGAAATGGGACGCCACGAGGTGCGACACCCTAAGCCATTTCTATGGCGGCCCATCAAACCCTCAATCCGCAGATTGTTGTTTTCTCTTCATGGATTGGCCATTACTCACTTCCCCAATCACCTTCTAACCTCATTTAACACCAAACCCTAGCTCCTCCTTATATAAACAAGCCTCCATCCTCCCATTTTCACTTTCCCAATTCATTTACACACTCAAATCGCTCTCAAATTAGTTGCAACAACAAGCAAAGGCAGAATTATTCCAAGTCCAAAAGTGATTTCAAACTCACTTTTCTTCTACTACAAAGCTTGGGACACCTCTAGGAGTGTTTCCATAGGTTTACCATGGTAAACCAAGGTGGAATGTCACCATTTTGAGGCCTAAACTTTCTGTTTTGGAAGAACTTTTGTTTAATCTTTATGAACATGTCATAATCTTGTACCTACCTTGCCTCTAATCAAGTCCATGGTTAGAGAGCTTGTGTAAGGTTGATTCCTATGAGTTTAGAGGTGCCAACACCCTCTAATCTTTCTGTTTTGATAGGGTTTAGATAACCCACAAGTGTTGAAACCATCCAAGTTTACCATAATCCATATGGAAAGACTTGTGTTTTAGTGAAGGTGTGAACCTTGGAAGCCTTGGCTATCCTAACATGTTCCATCACCTCACTTAATGTTTTATCATGATTGAAGGGGTAAGGTCCTAAAAACCTTGCTTCAAGTACTTGGGACCATACCACAACCTCGTCCTTCTAACCCTCTTTAGACCTTGAGCGGCCGCGCACTGGTCCTACAAAGAGAACTTAGAAAGAAAACAATATCCTACACCTGCGCGCTAAAGGGAACTAGCAAATCCTTGCGCCAATCTCCATAACAGAGAAGGATAAAAATCCTAATGAACACTTCCGTATAATCAATATCCAGACTTGGATAAAAATAGCTTCTCTGATATCATATGGTAAAGAAACCACACAGGATTACAAGCTATATTCTTCTAGAAGGCTTCCATCGTGCACCACCAGTTGGTTATAACCGAATGGCCACGTGGCATCATCCCAGGCTCCCTTGAAGTCACGATGATGGCATGGAATTGAAGAGAGATCTTCACTTGTGCACTTTCCACGTGGCTATACCCCAACCGTCGATCAAGATCGCGATCCGTGTGCTTTCACACTCGTTAGTGATTAATGAAAGAAAAAAATAACTGCTCACGGGAATAGCATTTTCCGTCAATATTTCGCCAACAGGTTTTCCCACCCAAACCTCAGCTATAAATAGAAGGATAATTCAGGTATAATTCTTAAGCTACATTCACTCCACTTTCACTTCTTCTTCTTCATAAACCCTGTACTTATTCTCACGCCAGAGGGTGGTCACGAAGAGAACCCCCATTCTCCCCGTGGCGAGTCTAATGGTGGTTGTTTTGCAGTTATTGTGAAGAGGAGAAGAACACTCACCCACGAACCGAACGAGAAGGGATAACCCTTTTATGCAGATTCAAACCCCCTGGTTCAGTTGATTCCAGTCAATTAAACCAGTGTTTCTTCATTGGCGCCCACCGATTTCTCAATTTTACTCATTTCTTCTCGTTCCAATTCATTTTCTCTTCATTCTCTGTTGTCATATGGCAGAGAATTCAACAGCTCACTCATCAAGTCCTCGATCTGGAATCAAGGGCACGAAAACCCAAGGTATCCAGATCGACGGAATCATGGGTAACAAAAGCAACAACAAAAGTTATATGGAAGGAAACGGTCCCGTGGTACAAATGGGAATCCATAATCGTTCAGATCTACTCTCGGAGGAAACCCCAGAGTACTAGTTCACCAGGTTCCAAAAGGCCATGAACCAAATTTTTGCACAAAACACCAGATCTGAGTCATTAAACAACAGATCTGATGTTCGAAAAGTAAGCAAGGAAAAATCTGATACTACAACATTGGACCCACAGTCGGCTTGTCAGTGGGACATCCAATTCAGTAGTCAAGGAGACATGGTACGAAAACCAGAGGATACCAATCACCAGGAAGTCAGACCAAGGCAGATAAATATGGTACAAGGAGGTCCCTCACGAAAGTCAAACAAACGAAGCCATAATCAACATTGGCGAGGGCAGCAAGTGGTATTCCCTGTCGTTCCTGGAGGCCCTTAGGAAGAACGTCCAGTAATTATCACTGGTATCTTTGGTCATTACCGAACCGATTATATGTTTATAGATCCAGGGAGTTCAATGGATATAATCTATGAACAATGTTTCAAACAACTCAACCCAGAAGATAAGGCACGCTTAAAACCAGTTGATTTCCCTCTCAGTGGTTTCTACAATGAAGCTGTCTTTCCACTGGGTCAAATCGCTTTTCCTGTGACTCTCTCAGATGGCGAACATTCGCACACTGTCACAGTAAATTTCATGGTTATGCCAGCAACGTCATGTCATGATGTATTACTAGGAAGACGCTCTCAGAGAGAATTCAGCATGATCACTTCCATACTGCACGCCGCTTGTGGTTTTCCAACGGAAACCGGAGTAGCAATTTTGTATTCGAGCAAAGAAGTTATGTATGTGGACGATGAACCGCCAGCAAAGGTTGCTAAACCCTCAACACCAAATGAACCTGAAAAATGGGTTCTTAATGAGGAATATCCAGAACAAACCATCTTGTTAGGGCACGCCATTTCGCAGGCAATACGAATACAGTTAAAGGAACTACTCTCCAACAACATGGACATCTTCGCTTGGTCCCCGACGGACATCACCAGAGTACCACGAGACATAGCGCAACACTGTTTAAACGTCCGACCTTTAGTGGAACCCGTCGCTCAAGGAAGGCGCAGTCTCAGCGCAGAAAAAGCAGAAGCAATGAACGAGCAAGTAACAGAATTGCTCAATGCGGGGATCCTGCGCGAGGTACAGTACCAAACCTGGGTAGCCAACCCAGTAATGGTACAAAAACACAATGGCGGGTGGCGCATGTGTGTCAACTTCAAAGACCTTAACAAAGCCTACACAAAAGACTGCTATGCACTCCCGGAAATAGACAAGAAAGTCGACTCTCTTGCATCCTTCCGCTGGAAGTGTTTTCTACACTGTTATAAAGGCTACCATCAAGTACAGATGAAAGAGGAAGACGAAGACAAAACGGCCTTCCGTACAGATAAAGTTATTTTTTGCTATACGAAAATGCCTTTTGGTCTCCGCAACGCCGGGGCTACTTACCAGCGCTTGATGGATAGAGTATTCGGCGAAGATATTGGGAAAACATTGGAAGTTTACATGGATAACCTCGTTATCATGAGCCAAGAAGAAGATACCATGCTCGCGAATATTCGGCTTACGTTTGATTCTTTGCGAAGAGTCAGTTTGAAGCTAAACCCAACGAAATGCTCCTTCGGGATGGAGGAGGGCAAGTTTCTAGGGTTCATAGTTACCAGAGACGGTTTTAAGGTCAACCCGGAGAAAGTACAAGCTATTCAACAAATGCTGTCACCAGCAACAGTTAAAGAAATGCAACGTCTCGCCGGACGATTAGCAGCACTAAACAGATTCTTAGCAAATCACGCCGCAAAATCTTACCCGTTCATCAGCACGTTGCGCAATTGCACCAAAAAAAGCCATTTTCAATGGACAGCAGAAGCGGAGAAAGCCTTCAAACAAATGAAGGAATGTCTGATCCAGTTACCAACTTTAACAGCGCCACGAGAGGAAGAACCACTAATCTAATATATGCCCGCAGCGGAAGTCGCAGTTGGCGCAGTATTAATGGTAGAACGAGATAAAGTCCAAACTCCGATATACTACATTAGTAAGATGTTAACTGGCCCAGAGACGCGCTATTCTATGATAGAAAAACTTGTCCTTGCACTGGTGCACGCGTCACGAAGATTACGCCGGTATTTCTCTGGTCATGTTATTTCAGTACTCACTAATTATCATCTGGGTCAAATTCTGTCTAAACCCGATGTCGCGAGGCGTTTGGCCAAATGGGCCATCGAGCTAGGAGGATACAATATCCTGTACAAACCCCAAACCCCGACCGACAATCAAAGGGCAAATATTAGCAGACTTCGCCACCAAAGTTCCAGTCGACAAAATACAAGAATGCGAAGCAATTCAAAACCCTATTCCAGTATTCGACAATAGGGTTTGGACGTTGCACACGGATGGAGCTTCTAAAGATGACGGCGTAGGCGCAGGCCTTGGACTGGTTAGTCCAGACAACCACGAACTCACATACGCAATACGCTTAGATTTCAAAAGTACAAACAATGAGGAAGAATACGAAGCATTTCTCACGGGCCTCCGTTTGGCACTAAAAATGGGAGCAAAGAACCTTGAAGCACACGTTGACTCCAAGCTAGGGGCAGAACAAGTCAATAGCCATTACAACGCTAAGGGTGAAGCCATGGCTTTATATTTGGAACAGGCGCGAATGCTTATCAGCCAGTGCCAAACGTTCAAGATAGTCCATATAAACAGAAGTGAAAATAAACACGCGGACGCACTGAGCAAATTGGCCACCACCAGTTTAAACACCTAGCAAAAGAGGTGCGCATTGAGGTACTGTCTAATCCATCCATCCCTCTGAGGCAAGTAAACATAATCGAGGTCGGCAATCTATCCTGGATGTCTTCGATCATTACGTACTTACAGCATGGCAAACTTCCAGAAGGAAGAGCGGAAGCTAGGAAAATCCAAAAGAAAGCACTGAACTACGAAATGGCGGACGGTATCTTATACCGAAAATCGTTCATGGGTCCACTGCTACGCTGTGTCGATAAAACAGATGCGCAATATTTAGTCAGAGAAATCCACGAAGGATTATGCGGGATTCACGCTGGACCACGCATGGTAGTGGCAAAGATAATGACTGCAGGCTATTATTGGCCAGGGATGCATGTGGACGCAGTGGAACTATTGCGCAAATGAGCAGCATGTCAGCGCCACATGCCAAAAACCCTCCGTCCAAAGAATCCTCTAGTTCCGGTCACCTCGGCCTGGCCTTTTCAACAATGGGGTATCGACCTCATCGGTCCTTTTCTTGACGCGCCAGGCGCAGTTAAATTCATCGTGGTGGCAGTGGACTACTTCACCAAGTGGGTGGAAGCTAAAGCATTAGTGTCAACCACAACAATGGTAATCCGCAAGTTCATATGGGAACATATTATCTGCCGATTCGGTTGCCATTACGCATTATTTCCGATAATGGCACAAACTTTGCCTCAGAAGACCTACAGAAGTGGTTCAAAGAAATGAAAATCGAGCACCGCTTTGCCTCTGTGACGCACCCACAAGCAAATGGGCAAGTTGAAAGCGTGAATAAACAAATAGTTGATGGCATCAAGGCAAGATTGGGCACTGCGCGAAGAGGGTGGGCGGATGAACTCCCTAGTATCTTATGGGCTCATCGCACCATGCCAAAAACCAGTACAGGAGAAACCCCATTTAGCCTGGTATATGGTTCGGAGGCAGTAATCCCAGCAGAAATTGGCCTCCCATCGCTGCGCATGATCGCCATGGAAAAGCAAGATAATGAAAAAGAACGAAGGATGGATCTGGACCTTCTCGAGGAAAGGCGCGAGAATGCAGCTATCCCTGAAGAAAGATATAAATCCAAATTAGAAAAATACTACAACGCGCGCGTCGCGTGTGCACCTTTGTTCCAGGAGACTTCGTCCTGCGCAATAACGAAGCATCCAACACAGAAAAGCCAGGAAAATTAGCACCTAAATCGGAAGGACCGTACATTATCGATGAAGTCCTGGGCAAAGGGGCGTACACCTTAAAGAGGCTCGACGGAACAAACGTTCCCCGCACCTGGAACGCGCAGCAGCTGCGCAGGTGCTACATATGACCAAGCCAAGCTATTCGTGAAACGTCTAACTTTTCGACATTTAGTAAATAACATAAACTTCATACAATTCTACAAAAATTTTGGCATGACCCGTTTGTAATAAGAACTTTCCCCATGTTTTAACAACATCATTCAAATTAGGTCCTACGACACTTTTCAAAATATGTCAAAGTTATGACCAAACGAGATTCATCATAAGTATTCTATCCAAACTACACAAAAGAGTTTAAAATCCAACCTAGTTACGAACATCCTAGACATAACTTTACATTTAATTAACAAAACTATTTTGACCCTTTTACAAAATACAACATTAACCGGAAGCGCATAAAAGTCGACATTGTGTGTTCGGTCCGAGCGTGCCGCAAATCAAGCATGGGATTTACCTATCATTCAAACAAAAAAATCTTTGTTAGTTCATAATACATAACCAATTCGAATCCTTTAGTTACCAATCATTATTCGATCCATTAACAGGACATGTTACTTTACTAACATCCTTACTTCCATTCGGAAACATCCAACATACCACTTTCTGACTCATTTATAATGAATCGCTACATACCATACATTTCAACATACTTACATCATTTGACCCGTTATGAACAAGTCAATTCCTAAACATTCCAACAATCATTCTACTTATCATTCCAACCCATTTAGACGAGTTATTTCATATTCCCTACAACATCATCTTTGGAACATTTCTCAATATAAACTCTTTGCATCTAATCAATCATGATCCATAATGGAAATTTACACTAAATTCATAGTACCAAATATTATCATTCATAAATCTACAAATAGAGTAAATAAAGTTCATATGAACTTACCGTGGTCCTGCGTTGCTTGCGCTTTGTTATGGCTTGAGCTTTCTTCCTTCTTGGCACATATATGTTACCATATCTTACCTTTAGCATTCATAATAATTCATTTCATATGCACATTTCAATTATTATTTCTAACGTTAGTTATCCGCATACAAATCTCATTTTCATACTAAATTCATAAATTCAACAAGAATTTCATGCTCAAAGGATAACTTAATTAGCCTAGGCCTTTCATCGAACATGTTGTGTGCGTCCTATTTTCAAAGCATAAAGTACAATTATCTTGTGCATAAGCTTACTATTTCATATCAAAATCATTGATGTAACAATTATCACATAACTTTCATTCTAATTAGGTCCATTCACAACATCCTACAACATCTAGCTTCATCCATCAAAATTATATAAAACATAACACATGTAATTATCATCTTCATTCTACTATTACTACAAACGGGTTTTTCACCAAAACATCGACATAATCGAAATTAAGCATATTATAACTTCTATATGTTCATATTATCTAGAATTCCTACTCAATTTCAATAAATATTCACGGATTACACATAACCCATTTCATCAAAATCATTAAATCATAAAATTCGACTTACTTGTTGATGAGAACACTTAGGTGATCGAAATTCTTAACCCATGCAGTAACATTTAGCCAAATATCACTTTAATTTTGAGGAATTGAGATGTTTGAGGGTTTTCCCCCTTCTTCTTTTTTCCCAGATCGAACACACACACACACACACACTTCCTAAAGTGTGTGTGTTAATTTTAGTTTTAGTATTTTAACTTTCCTACTTTTCCCATTTGGTCCCTCAAGTTTGGTGTTTATATAATTAAGGGCTTATAATCTATTCTTACTTATTCATAGTTAACTTTTATTAAATAGCACATAAAAATTTTGGGGTGTTACAAGTCTACCCCCCTTAAAGGAGGTTTCATCCCCGAAACCTAATTACGTACCAAATAATTCCGGGTAGTGCCTTCGCATGTCATCCTCCGCTTCCTACGTAAGATCCGATCCTTTTCGGTGTTGCCATTGGACCAATACTTGTCAAATGGACTTGTTGCGGAGTTGCTTCACCTTAGAATCCTTTATAGCGACAGGCTTTTCAACATAATTCAACTTCTCATACACTTCAATATCATCTAAAGGTACATATGCCGTCTCATCTGCGAGGCACTTCCGCAGTTGCGACACATGAAAAGTGTTATCAATTCCATCCAATGCGGGTGGTAATTCTAACTGGTACACTACTGTCCCGACCCGAGCGAGTGTCTTGAATGGTCCAATGTATCGAGGACCTGAGTGGGGATCCTACGGAAAGTGTGTTTTTCCTAAAAAGTGTAAAAAGTCATAAAACACAATAATTTCAGGCATAAAACACACCTAAAACTCACAAATAATAGAATGAATATTACTAAAACACCATATTCAAACTCTAATAGTCCATAAAAACTTCAAACACACCATCGTAGAACTATGAATATAAAACACACAATGCTAAACAACATAAAACACAATAATATTTGTCATTCCACAATCAGAGCCTTAACATCTAAAACACAACACAAAACCCACATACATGATGTTTTAGTAATCTTCATCATATTATTTGTGGGTTTTTGGTGTGTTTTATGGTTGACATTATGGTGTTTTATGGCTTTTTACACTTTTTAGGAAATTTGGACTTTCTGGCCAACTCCTATCCTCGAGGACCTAACTTCCCGCGTTTACGAAAACGAATTATCCCTTTCCATGGAGAGACTTTTAGCAACACATAATCTCCCACTTGAAACTCTATTGGTCGCCTTCGCCGATCCGCATAAGACTTTTGTCTATCTTGCGCCGCCTTTATCCTTGATCTAACCATAGCAATCTTTTCGTTCGTTTCAGCTACTACATCCTTTGGCGCGAGTTCGCGCTGTCCTACTTCACCCTAACAAACCGGGGTTCTACATTTCCTTCCATAGAGCATTTCATAGGGGGCCATTTTTATGCTGTTATGATAACTGTTGATATATGAAAACTCTACCAATGGTAGATGATCATCCCAGCTTCCCCCAAGATCCATAACACACGCCCTTAGCATATCCACCAATGTTTGGATAGTTCGTTCCGACTGACCATCGGTTTGTGGATGGTAGGCGGTACTTATATGTAACTGGGTCCCCAATTCTTCATGAAACTTCCTCCAGTAACGAGATGTGAACCAGGTATCCCGGTCGGAAACTATAGACACCAGAACCCCATGTCGAGATATAATCTCATTTGTATAAACTTCCGCCATCTTTTCCGAATTGTATGTCTCCTGAATGGGTAAGAAATGTGAACTTTTGGTTAGTTGGTCAATGACTACCCAAATAGCATCGTGCCCTTTCCTTGTCTTAGGAAGTTTAGTCACCAAATCCATCGTTACATGTTCCCACTTCCACACTGGTATCTCCAACGGCTGCAACTTTCCATACGGTCTTTGGTGCTCGGCCTTCACTTGAGAACATGTCAAACACTTAACAACATACTTGACAATGTCTTTTTTCATTCCCGGCCACCAATAATTCATCTTCAAGTCTCGATACATTTTTGTGGCTCCCGGATGGACGGAGTATCAAGACTTGTGAGCCTCATTCAAAAGTAATTCTTTCACTTCACATTCCCGAGGTACCTAGATTCGGTCATACCTCATTTTCATACCATTCGCATTCTCTTCTAATACGTGAATAAATCCTTTCGTCCTTTCTTTTCTTGGATCATTGGCATTCAAAGATCTAATTTGGGCTTCTCGTATTTCACCAAGAAGTTTAGAAGTGACTACCATCTTCATAGATTTTACCCGAATCGGAGGCGGGTACCCTTTTCGACTTAGAGCGTCCGCCACTACATTAGCCTTCCCGGGATGGTAATGAATGTCACAATCGTAATCCTTAATGTGTTCCAACCATCTTCGTTGTCTCATATTAAGATCTTTCTGCTCGAAAAAGTATTTGAGGCTTTTATGATCTGAGTAAATTGTACATTTCACCCCATATAGGTAGTGCCTCTATATCTTCAAGGTAAATACGACCGCCGCCAATTCTAGATCAAGAGTTGGGTAATTGTTTTCTTGCTGCTTGAGTTGTCTTGAAGTATAAGCAACAACTTTACCGTTTTGCATTAACACGTAACCTAAACCTTGGCGGGAGGCGTCAGTATACACTACCAAATCATCCGTTCCATCCGGTAATGTCAACACCGGAGAATTTGAGAGCTTTTCTTTCAAAGTCTGAAACGCTTTTTCTTGTTCTTCACCCCATATAAACTTTTCACTCTTCTTTGTTAACTTCATCATGGGCGAGGCTATCTTGGAGAAATCCTGGATAAATCTTCTGTAATACCCAACCAAGCCTAGAAAAATTTTTATTTCGCTAGGAATCTTCGGGGGTACCCAATTCATTACCGCATCTACTTTGGACGGGTCCACATGGACACCATCTGCATCGATTACATGACCCAAAAATTGTACCTCTCTAAGCCAAAAGGCACACTTTGAGAATTTCACATTTAACTTTTCCTTGCGAAATGTTTCCAATACATCACGTAAGTGGGAAGCATGTTCTACTTCACTTCGGGAGTATATTAGTATATCAAGCATAGGCCGGCACACCCGATTTATTAAATCCATAAACGCAACTGGTGCGTTCGTTAGCCCAAAGGACATTACTAAAAACTCGTAATATCCGTACCGCATTCGAAACGCAATCTTCGGAACATCTTTTTCTCATACACGCAGTTGGTGATAACCCGACCGCAGATCGATTTTCGAAAACCAACTTGCCCCATGAAGCTGGTCAAATAGGTCATCAATTCTGGGCAACGGGTAACGATTCTTCACCGTTAACTTGTTCAACTCTCGATAGTCGATACACATTCGCATCGAACCATCTTTCTTTTTCACGAATAATACGGGCGCCCCCCATGGTGAAACACTTGGTTTAATAAAACCCTTATCGAGCAACTCTTGAAGTTGCGTCATCAATTCTTTCATTTCGGTCGGGGCCAACCGATAAGGAGCTTTAGCTACCGGTTTTGCACCCGGGTTAAGCTCTATTTTAAATTCTACTTCCCGCTCAGGCGGAAGCCCCGATAAATCTTTCGGAAACACATCTGGGTATTCGTTCACTACATTCACATCTTCAAGCTTTGGAACACCTCGATTGGTGTCAATCACATAAGATAGATACGCCTTACCCCCGTTCTTTACATGTTTGACGACTTTGATTAGAGAACACAATTTCGACTTGATGACCCTATCTCCCTGAACACTTACCCGTCCCCCCCCCCTCGGCCGAGGTTACTACATGAATGACTTTCTTTTCGCATTGAATTGCAGCGTGGTTTTGGGCTAGCCAATCCATTCCTACAACTACTTTAAATTCCCCCATGTACATCAGGACAAGATCTATACTAAATTCCCTATCTTCAGTTAAGATCTTACAGTTTCTACAGATATCATGTAACAAATAGCTTTTACTATCAGCAACTTCCACTTCTAAGGGTACTAACATCTTTTCAAGCTTAAACGATGGATGAACTAACAATTCATTTAAAATAAACGATCTACTAGCCCTGGAATCAAATAAAACATTCATAGGCATAGAATTAACTAAGAATATACCTGAAACCACAACTGGGCTAGTCTTAGCTTCATCAGAGGTTAACTGGAACATCCTTCCACGAGCCTTGGAAGGCTCATCCTTCTTTCCATCTTTCTTTGTTCCTTGTTGAAGTTTCGGGCATTCTGCTTTAATGTGCCCTGTTTGATAACAATTATAGCACGTTTTTGGATTCTCAGGGCACTTATAATGCGGATGTCCCTCTTGCCCACATTTTTAGCACCCTTTCTTTCCCAGCAAACATTCACCCGAATGATGTTTCCCGCACATCTTACAAGTCGAGATTCCACTACTTGTCTTCCCTTTCCTATTTTGATCTTGATATCTTGCCTTTTTTGATGGGTTTGGGTTGGTAGTCTTTTCCACCGCCCTTTTCTCCCCCCGTTCAACCTGCCTTCTTAACTCAATCTCCCTATCTCTTGCCCAGTCGATTAACTCATTCAACGTTTCACACTAGGAAGGATTTACGAACTCACGATATTCAGCCTTTAACATAGCATGATAACGTAGAATTCTCAACCTCTTAGTCCCCGCTATCTCCCCACAAAACTTCACCATGTCAAGGAACTTATTCGTTATCTCGTCAATCGTTTCATCCTTTTGTCGAAGACGTAAGAAGTTTTCTTGAATCTTATCAATTGAGGATTATCGGCGAAATGGCTCCTTGAACTCTTGCCACGTTAATGTTTGTACTTTATCATCCCCCAATTCCTTCGAATATGTGCCCCACCAATCCTTTGCTTGGAGTTGTAGGACACCCGTAGCAAACATCACTTGATCCTCCACTTCGCATCTACTTCTCACAAACACGGCCTCGGTGCTTGAAATCCATCTTTGACAGGTTATCGGATCATTTTACCCTTTATATGGCAAGGGGTTACATGCCATAAATTCCTTATACGTGCACCTTCGAGTGCTTTTCTTCGTTTGCAATTCATTGATCATTTCCTTTAGCTCTTCAACTTTAGACATCACTAATTTGTTGACTATTCCCAACACTTGACCTTTAACTTCTTGAGCTAGCCGAGGAATACTAACCTCTATTACCTTCCCTACTTCTTCCACAATTCTTTCGTTTATTGCTTCATGTTGAGCCGCTATATCATCATTCACGTTTACATTATCCGCCATCTACATAAAACATTTATCTCATTCATTAGATTTTCTTTTCATACATCTCTTCACCATATTTGAACTGATTTTGGCATATTTCATTGAAGTTACTATGCATACTTTATACATTATTGTCCATGACGATCATGCCGTATCGCGTAGATCAAGACCTTTGATCACAATGATTTACCTTTTCATCCTTTCATATACATATATACTTTCCCTCATCTTTCTTAATATCAAAATTTCCCTTAAACATTGATTACAAGGCTTTAATAACCATTTAAAACAAGTCATCTATTCAAAACAAACAAAATAAAAAAATGCCAGCAATAGGGGTCGTCGCGGCCCGCGATCGCTGTCGCGTAATGCGACGCCGATTCAGGTTGGGTGTCGCGCGGCGCGACGCCTCCTTTTTCACAGACTGTTCGTTCAGGGTTGCTGCAGATACCCAGCTCCAAAATTTTCCAACATTAAATCTTTAAAACTTTATATCTTTAGTTCTACTTGTCCGTTTTGCTCGATTCTTTTTCCTATGTGTCCGTAATTTAATTACGGGCCCGTTTATCATTTTCGTTTGCCGTAAAATTCGGTTTAAAAGCAAATAGCCTATAAATCCCTTTCTACTTCTAACTACAAGCATAATCAAATTTATAATTTACTTACTTTCATAGCGCTGCGGAACGAACACACCTTCATACGAGCTTTTGGTTTGAGTTCAAGCATTTTGCTCTAATACTTGAATCTCTCAAACCTCGGCTCTGGTACCAACTTGAAACGCCCAACTTTTCGACGTTTAGTAAATAACATAAACTTCATACAACTCTACAAAAATTTTGGCATGACCCGTTTGTAATAAGAACTTTCCCTCTGTTTTAACAACATCATTCAAATTAGGTCCTACGACACTTTTCAAAATATGTCAAAGTTATGACCAAACGAGATTCATCATAAGTATTCTATCCAAACTACCCAAAAGAGTTTAAAATCCAACCTAATTACGAACATCCTAGACATAACTTTACATTTAATTAACAAAACTATTTTGACCCTTTTTACAAAAGACAACATTAACCGGAAGCGCATAAAAGTCGACATTGTGTGTTCGGTTCGAGCGTGCCGCAAATCAAGCATAGGATTTACCTAACATTCAAACAACAAAATCTTTGTTAGTTCATAATACATAACCAATTTGAATCCTTTAATTACCAATCATTATTCGACCCGTTAACATGACATGTTACTTTACTAACATCCTTACTTCCATTCGGAAACATCCAACATACCACTTTCCGACTCATTTATAATGAATCGCTACATACCATACATTTCAACATACTTACATCATTTGACCCGTTATGAACAAGTCAATTCCTAAATATTCCAACAATCATTCTACTTATCATTCCAACCCATTTAGGCGGGTCATTTCATATTCCCTACAACATCATCTTTGGAACATTTCGCAATATAAACTCTTTGCATCTAATCAATCATGATCCATAATGGAAATTTACACTAAATTCATAGTACCAAATATTATCATTCATAAATCTACAAATAGAGTAAATAAAGTTCATATGAACTTACCGTGGTCCTGCGTTGCTTGCGCTTTGTTATGGCTTGAGCTTTCTTCCTTCTTGGCACATATATGTTACCATATCTTACCTTTAGCATTCATAATAATTCATTTCATATGCACATTTCAATTATTATTTCTAACGTTAGTTATCTGCATACAAATCTCATTTTCATACTAAATTCATAAATTCAACAAGAATTTCATGCTCAAATGATAACTTAATCAGCCTAGGCATTTCATCGAACATTTTGTGTGCGTATTATTTTCAAAGCATAAAGTACAATTATCTTGTGAATAAGCTTACTATTTCATATCAAAATCATTGATGTAACAATTATCACATAACTTTCAATCTAATTAGGTTCATTCACAACATCCTACAACATCTAGCTTCATCCATCAAAATTCTGTAAAACATAACACATGTAATCATCATCATCTTCATTCTAGTATTACTACAAACGAGTTTTTTCACCAAAACATCGACATAATTGAAATTAAGCATATTATAACTTCTATATGTTCATATTATCTAGAATTCCTACTCAATTTCAATAAACATTCACGGATTACACATAACCCATTTCATCAAAATCATTAAATCATAAAATTCGACTTACTTGTTGATGAGAACACTTAGGTGATCGAAATTCTTAACCCATGCAGTAACATTTAGCCAAATATCACTTTAATTTTGAGGAATTGAGATGTTTGAGGGTTTTCCCCCTTCTTCTTTTTGCCCAGATCGAACACACACACACACTTCCTAAAGTGTGTGTGTTAATTTTAGTTTTAGTATTTGAACTTTCCTACTTTTCCCATTTGGTCTCTCAAGTTTGGTGTTTGTATAATTAAGGGCTTATAATCTATTCTTACTTATTCATCATTAACTTTTATTAAATAGCACAAAAAAATTTTGGGGTGTTACAATTCGCCACAGAGGGCCAGACTTATACAGGCAATGTATTTATTCTAATTATTTCAGTTTGTATCCATCGGCCCCGCGCCTTATTAATACAAAGTTTACCCTTACATATGTTACTGTTTATTACAAATTGCATGTAATTCCTTTTGGTACACGCGAAAACAATATGGTGAAACATTGAAAGCCTCATGAACGGTCTAACGGACACAAGTCCCACACACAGTCCAGAACTACGCTCACACATGAGCACAATACCATTCTCATTCGCTTTACCTAAACAAAGTAATTATACACATGCAACATATTGTAATTCAAACACAACTTATAACTAGTGCGCCACGCGCAACAAACACAAAACAGGCATGCACAACAATGTATCAAAAAAAAGTTACTGGTGCAACAAAGCACTTTAACAATATTTACAGAGCACGGCAGTGTATGAAAACATTAGTTACGAATCAAACAAACTACACACCAGGAAACATATCCAATACACCCAACAGAGTGTGCAGAACTTCACCACACTCAGAAAGAGGGTGAGGATCAACAATCCAGGGGTTTGCACCTTCCCCATCATCCATAGAAGGGGCAACCATATTCACACCGGTCGGAGTCTCGGCCGGAAGAGCTGCACAAGAACCACGGCGGTGCCGTTGGTACACAATGGAGCACCGGCCTCTCCAGTCAGCCGGAAATGCTTGGGTTACGGCATGTGCCGACAACCTAGTAACTCCCTCGTTGTTATCATCTACAAGGTAGGAGAGGGCATGATTCCTTGAAGTATCAGGGAGAATTGCACCACGAATACCTCCGTTCCTGACGATAGGTTCAGTCAACGAGCCAGAAACAAGAAGCAGAGCGTCAGCAGCGTCAAAGGTCTTTAGAATTTCGGAAATTCCCCGACGTCGAAACTGTCGCCTAGTCTTCATTTTTCACCAAAATTGGAAAAATATTCACACCCAATATGAATATATAAGCCAGGGAAGGCTAGTGTCAGCATTGAAAGAAGAGCTTGTGATGATTAAGTGTCAAATCAATTGCCTTAGAAGCGGCGCTGCCACTGCAAATGTTATATCACATTAAAAACCCTCTTACAAAGTCTGTACATATTCCCAAAGCTACAGTTCAGTGAGAAGACGAAGAGGTAATACAAAATACATTTCCATTCTTGGGTGACGTAACAATAGTCAACTTATGATCAAAAAGCTTCTCGCCAAGCGAACAGCTCAGGATAAAATAAAAAATACAAAAATCTTCTTCAAGAAGATTTCCATTTTTTCAAAACCAAAAACTCTACAGTAAAAAAGCACCTCTCTCTCATAGTCCAGTGCTCCACTTATTTGCATAAGAGCAACACTAGACTGGGGGGACTTGAAGGGGTAAGGTCCCAAAAACCTTGCTTTAAGTACTTGGGACCATACCACAAACTCGTCCTTCTAACCCTCTTTAGACCTTGCGCGGCCGCGCACTGGTCCTACAAAGAGAACTTAGAAAGAAAACAATATCCTACACCCGCGCGCTAAAGGGAACTAGCAAATCCTTGCACCAATCTCCATAACAGATAAGGATAAAAATCCTAACGAACACTTCCGCATAATCAATATCCAGACTTGGATAAAAAAATAGCTTCTCTAATATCATACGGTGAAGAAACCACACAGGATTACAAGCTATATTCTTCAATGTTGGGATTGAACCCTACCAGAGGAACAGATAATGTAAAGCCAAAACCTGGTCACAACAGTAGATTCACAATAAGCAGATGTTTACACTAAGCTCTCCCCTTAACAATGGTTATTTATCTGCTGATACTTTCTAAACACTGCTCAGAAGAACAACTGATGAACCAAACACTGATGAAACAACTAAAGACTGCTGAAGACAAACACTGAGCTCTATCTACTGCTGTCTCTTAAGTACTGCTGAAGATCCAAGCACTGCTCGTTCAAAGACTGATCATCTTTTGAAGAAAGCACTGATGATCAAATAATCAGTGCTTAGGCTACAACAGTTGAACGTGAACAGTGTTAAACTTGTTTTGTATTGTATTATTCAATCAGTTGTTAGACATCAGTAGTTTTGTATAGATCAGTGTCTATAGTTTGTTAGGCTGTTAGAAGTCACTATCATGGTGACGTCAGCTGAAGTACATCAGTAGTTTGGTTTGCCTATAAATATAACAGTACTCTATACTGTTATATTCGATTCATTTTGAGTGAGTTCTTCTCCTCAATTCAATCCTTTCATCTTGTGCAACCAACTCTGAAGTATCAGGCTGAGGGGGAGTTTTAGTCTGTAAGCTTGCATTGTAATCTTTTGCTTTTGATGTAATCATTCGACTCTATGAAAAAGCTATTGTTTATCAAACTATATTCTCCTTTGATTGTGTTTAACAAAGTTTGTATTCATTTCCGCTGCACTTTACTTTGTTTCATATACACTGAATGTTCAATTCATACAAACAAGCACAATCATGTCAGCCTCGGATCCTAACAATTGGTATCAGAGCCTGGACAGTCAAATTCGATCTAACAATCAATTTGACATAACAGTTCAGCTCACAATTCATTGATACTGAGGTTGCTTGTATTCAGTTGAAAAACAGAGTAACAAGTGAATCATGATCAAAATGATTATTCAGAAACTCTGTAAAACAACCAAGATGTCATATGACACACAAATTTCACGCAACAAGTGATATCATGCACAAGTCACTCATAGTTTTCAGATCTGAATAATATCTGTTAAATTATGGGATCGTTTGATATGTTCAAAATTGATTTCAACTATCGTTACGAAATTTGTGATGTTTTTACATTTTACACTAATGTATGCACCTCTGTTCAGCTAAACCTATGTTCATCTAAACACTAGTGTTCTGCTAACAAAGAAAGAGGGAATTAAAACTTTGGTAAAAATTCTTATGTGTTCAAAGGCAGGTTGAGAATCCTCAAAAGGACCAAAACAACTTTGTCAAAACACATTAAGAAAATAAGGTGTCAAAACAGTCCTAATCATATATGATGTGAGATCTGGTAATAAAACATGGACAAATGTGGCCAGATTTCTCAAAACATTACTTCAAAATGATTCTGGATTAAGTTTCCTCTCACTGAGTATTTCTATACTTGTGAATGGGAAGGGCAAAAAGGGAAAAATAAACAAATCTCAAAGTGTGGTTATCTCAAAAACCTTTGAACCCTAAAGGAAAAGAGTATAAGCACAAAACACTTCTGAGGTCAAAATTGGGTAAACAGTGGTCATCATGCAACTAAGTGCTTTCATCAATCCATGAATTGTTCAGGTAACTACGGCATCTCCAGTGATTGTCCTTAAAAGAAGAATTTACAATCAATTGACAAGAAAATGACCCCAAACAATGGTCAAAATAACTTGAGAATGATATGATCATGAACATATTTGTAAAGCTGTTAGATCCTTTTGTTGATTTTCAAAACTTCCTTTAATTTTTCTAAGGTGTTTTTCTTCTTAATAAAACCAGATATATATTATTTTTTATATAATATATTCTGTACTTTTGCTCATTTTTTATTGTAAAAGTTCATCTCTGGTCAGGATGTAATTTACTTGTTTTTGTGTAAATTTACTATCCTAAATCTGGTCAAAAGGAAATGGCACATATATCAAGGTCATGTTAAGCTCAAGTTTGATTATCACAGATCATAAATTGATTACAAATTAATTTCGAACTACTAAGATACTCATGTTCTAGTTCAAGTAATTAGACACAAAATGAGCAGCTCTAGTAGAAATGTTTTCATCATCTGGGATGCTAAACCACTGTCTGGAATAATGGACATTTGGCAAAACCATTGAACAAAATTTCTGTAGACAACTGCTGACAATTTAATCTTGATAATGTACATCTAAAATGTATTTTGTTAAGAATAGCATCTCTGGTGCTCAACAGATGTTGGATAAGACAAAATCAAATTCTACATCTGAACAAGCAGATGCTAACATTATTTGTCAAAGGTTAAAACACTGCTGCACTATCAATTGTTGCAATAAAAGTCTTCATTCCATTTGCTACCACTGTTGTACCTAAAATGCTGTTGTGTCTCAACATCTGCTCTCTAAAGCCTGTCCACTGTTGAGAGTCAACCTCTGCTTCTCCAAAAACACTGATGTTTAAAATCATTGTTTCATCCACTGATACATCCACGTTTTCATTTCATTACCGTTGTAACTACTGATGATTGTTCCATCAGTAGTTATCAAAACAACTGTCCTCCATTAGTTACCTTAACATCAGGGGTTGGCACGTGGTCAGTTTTTAGCCGTCAGATCATTATAACCGCTCCCACATCAGCATTCACCTTTTTCCTAAATAAAACCCTGCCCTAACACCAAAACAGGGTTTTACTGTCGAATTGAATTCCAAAGTTCTCTTCTCATAGCAGTTTCCCTCTCATAACTCCAAAAACCTTCTTCGATCTTCTTCATCAAAATGACGAAACCAAAATCGAAAACAAAATCAAAACCATCATCTTCCTCCACAACAGCAGATGCCACTCAAATGGCCGCTGAAACCACGGAGATTCGCTACAAAGCTCCACACAACTATGTGGGTATACTCACAAAACCTACCGATAACCACACTTTTGACTCCATCATTGACATCTTATCTGCGTCAAAGTACAAAACTTTGATAACAGCAGACGCTCCTATTTACCTTGATACCCAGAGAGAGTTCTGGAAAAATGCCACCCTTGAAAAACAAGGAGACATCATCACCGCCATCCACTCCTCGATAGAGGGTAAGAAGGTTCAAATCTCTCCAAAATCCATTTCTGAAATCTTTAAACTCGATGATTTGAAAGGAAAAACCTCATTTACTAAAGACGAGTTGAAAAGGGATTTCATGAACAAGGGCTATGCAGAACAACCGAATAGGGATACTCTACAAAAGGGTTATTTCCCTTCTGCACCCAGATTTTTATTTCACAAACTACTAATGTGTGTTTCTAATAAAACAACGTCTTTTAATGAAATACCAACTAAAATTCAATGCCTGGGATATGCAATTTTGAACAATGAAAACTTTAATTACTCCCAGGAAATTTTTGATGATTTGGTAAAGAACGTTGATAATAAGGCATTTCTGCTCTTTCCAAGATTTCTAAGCTACTATTTTGAACAAAAATTTGTAGAGAAAGATGCAGATTTGCCCAAACAAGGTGTCTCTTTCAAAATAAACTGTTTAACAATTGAAACATTTTCAAGAATGATGGCACCAATAAAGTTAAAAGCAAAGGTGCCTGAGCAGGTTTTAGAAACTGCCACTGATCCTCAGGCAACCTCTGCTGAGCCTACTGCTCCAGGTGATCAAAGCAGCACACCCACTGTTTTGAAACCCACACCTGCCACCATTAAAAAGACCAAAAAGAAAATATCCAGAAAACCCACCAAACCCAAATCAAAGGCATCTCTGGAAGATGAGGTCCCAGAGACAATGCCAGTGACAGCACAAAACTCACCAATAACCACTGCTGCTACTTCCTCACAGCAGGTGGAAGAAAGATCTCAACCCCAGCCTCAAACTCCTCCTACATCCTCACAAAAGGATCAAGTTGTAACCACAGGGACACCAAATTATGAAGCTCTGGATCCACTCGGATCTATCTTCCACAGTCCTGATCCCAAGGACATGTCTCTTTCAACACCCATACCCTCACTAATCATAATGCCACAATCAATAATACCCCTGTTGCATGCAGTTGATATTGCACATACACAAACCAGTTCCTCTCTATCACCCATTACTGAGAGTATACCTCCACAAGTGATTGGGTCTGATGCTTATACCTCTGCTAACCCAGCAACAGCTGAGGAGGTTACAGCCCCTGAGTTACAAGTAACTCTCGGTGGTAGTTCAAGTGGAGCAGCAACTACAACTGATGGATCAACAGATCTTCAGTTGGACAGTTGTTTCATCAATAAGACTCCCTTGAAGGCAATTTCTTCCATGGCAACATCGGTAACCACCAGTGAGTTGATTTCAACCACCGGTACCATCAAAGGTTTATCGAGTGCTGAAGAAAGAAGTCCCTAGTACCAAGAAAAAGGGGCATCAATGGATGATTTTTGGGACTCAGTTCCTAAATCACACATTGGTACAACCACCACTGGTGGGGATTCAGATGATCTTACTCAGGTAGGTGATGATTCAAAATATCAGGAATTGACGAAAAGAGTTGAAAAACTTGAAGATTCAGTTGCTGAAATTAAAGATATGGTGCAAGAGATTTTAAAAGCTCAGAAAGCACAAGCTACTGCTGTTCCTGCTCAAGCACCTGCACAACATGCATTTGCTGCAAATGAGCTTTGGAATATTTTCCAACCAATGCTTGAAAAACAGCAACATATGGCTGATCAAAAGCATGCTATTCAAGTACAAATGCTGACCAACATGGTGGAATCCAGATTTAAAGACACTCAAGCAGACATCAAGGCTATAAAGGCCAGCATCCAAAAGACTGCTTATAGTGAAAAAGCTCCTTCTACCATCCTCTTCATGAATATACCCCTTACAGATAATGCCAAAAAGGGGGAGAAAATCAAGTTGAGAAAGAAAGGAATAGAAGATGGGCTGTATATTGAACCAGAAGAAGAAAAGCAGTCATCAAAATCAACTCAAACCACAAAATCCAAAACTACAATTCAAACAGCTGATACATCAGTAGTTACAAAAACTGCTGTCAGTAGCCAAACAGCTTCCTTATCATCAACACACACACCTCCAACACAAACCACTCCATCACATACCATCACAACCACTGTTCCACCACCATTACCATCACAAACAACCAAACCACTATCACCCCCTGCCAAAAAGCAGAAGACAACAGATGTTACAACATCTGTTGTAATGGCAACAGTGGTTGAAACACTAGTTGTTTCAACTACTGTTAGTTAACCACTGATCACCACTCAAACAACCACCACTCAAACAACTACCATCATAACCCCTGCTCAAAAGCAGAAGACATCTACTGATACATCAGTAGTTGTAATGACAACAGCAGTTGAGACACCAGTTGTTTCAGCAGCTGTTAGTCAATCATCCACCACTGCTATCACCTTTCCTATATCACAACCAAAGCTCATCAGTAGAAAAAGAAAGCCAATCCCTGCCAATGAGGAAATACATGATACTAATGCTGCAAAATATCCACTGGAAATTGAAGCTCTCAAAAATGTGTGACAACCCTCACAAAACCAGGTATCCGTACGACCTAATTAACTATTAATTATTGCTTAATTACTGTGCTTTACTGTGTTTGCTGATAAACTGCTACTTGATTTCTGATAACTGTACATGTCTGCATCATACTTTGATTTCCGTCACTACATTACTTAATTACCGAACTTTAGTGACAAACATGATGCACAAAAGCACAGTAGCATTTGAACGGATAACCTATTGAACATGCTGATATAGCCAGCATCAGGCAAACACTGCCTCTAAAGGCCTGAATGAGCCAGAATTATTTTACTACACCCATAGTGTGTGTAGAGATACAAGGGTTGTATAATTACGTCTCTAGGGATAAGATATAGAGATTTGGATGTGCCTAAAACATACTTTAAGCACGGAACATAGCACTTTTATCAACATACTAGCTTCTAGCTAATTAATAAAGTGCCAAAACATGAGAAATTATTCCTGACACTTTGCAGAATAAATTGTGTCGCTAAAAATATTATTTACAACGCTTAAAGGATATCTTAAGCACTTTAACGGATTCCTATCCGACCGAACAACCGGACAATACCCGGAACATAAAAATATTGCCAGGATTGTTATTGGTATTTTTCTGAGCCAGTTAGGGTCTCTGATTACCCTAACACCCGTTTTATAACGCATTAAACAACTAACGGGGTTAGACCTTAAAGTTAACTCACTTAACTTAACTAAACTGTAACGGCACGATCGAGACCCAACCGGGCGACCCCACCCCCCCTTGGGCCGGTTCCATTGGAATGGAACTAGAGGGTACACCCCTTTTATTATTTAATTCGTTTTGTGGATATCTAGAAGCATTGAGAACCGATGGACGAAGAACTTGAATTTCCCTATAAATACTCCTCTCTCTCACACAAGAACACACACACTAAACCAACACACTCTCACTCTCTCTTGTGCTCTCCCTCTCGGCCGAGAACACTCACATCCATCCATCCATTTTTCGGTTCAAGTCTTGCCATTCCAAGTGCACACTAGTGTCGGGGATCACGTACAACGAAGCTTGGAGCAAACGGAAGCTAAAGAACCTCGTGCATTTGCTTTTATCCACGCCGTTTTCGACTAGATTCTTCCCTAGCCTTGAGCTAGAGGTATATTGTTTAAAACTCGTTTTTAATCGTATCTAAAGTGGTTAAAAGGATTTTTGACGGTTAAAAGTCGGTAACCCACTTCTTGAATCTTTAAAGTCTACTAAAACTCGAATATCCTTGGTTAAAAGCATATAACGCGTGTAAATGTCGTAGTATTTGAATATGTTGAATGTTAAGGCCCGATCTACGTTGTGGTGGCTCTTATCATCGTTTAACCCGACTTTGTTAAGATCCCGAATCTTGACATACACTTGTTTCTTTTGTACAAGGGTTAAAAGGTGAAACTCCACCACACGGGAAACATGAACTTGTGTAAAAGTGTTTTGACATGAAAAATAGTATTTAAAACGAGCCGATCTACGTATGTATAAGTGGTACATTCGTAGAACCAAGTGTCGAGAAAATCATGTTTTATAAAAGTGGATAACATGTTAATAAAAGATGATTTCTATAAATTACAAGTGTAAAAACACTTGTGAAACGAAAGATCCGACAAAATAACAATTTTTATAAAAATTGTCGGAAGTTGTAAAGAGTGATTTGTTCCAAAAACGGGGTTTTTGCAAGACTAAACTATTTTATACATAGATCCACTAAATATAACGAGATCTACATAATAGTTTTAGAAAAACTACAAGTTCATGTAATATTGTGATTTTACATACTAGTCTACGACTTTAATGTGTTGAAACTAGTTTGAAGTATCGGAAATTGATTTGGTTGATTTGAAGAATTGTTGAAATGATTTTGTAAAAGAAAATGATACGCTTGAAAGCGTGGCCACCTCCAGTTACAGGGGAAACTCTGGCGAAATTTTCTAAAAATATAACACTTAGGATTATTTACAAGTGTTAAACTATTTTGAGATGTTTTCAAACTATATTTCGCCATGACTTTATTTATTAAATAATCGGAGGTGGGATTTTCACAAAAATAAACGTGATAAATATTTATTCGATAAATATATTTTTCACAACACTGTTTATGATTATTTTGTGAAAATATATAAATATTATTTTTCGAGTAAAAAAAATAATATTTACTAACTTTGTCGAACCCAAAATAATACCAACGCCTTCACGACAAACATATAAGTTACAACGGTAATTACTATTACCACTTAATCGCCAAAACGTAACTTACGCTTTATTCGGAAATATTCATAAACGCATGTATTGTCAACGTATTATTTTGGAAAGTATTATATGAAGAGAAAATATATTATTTTTGAGAAAAATAATTATATTTTGGGAATGAGAAATTAAATATATTAAGTGAGACTTAATGTTATAAACACGCACGTATTAATTCCCCCATCCTTGGGAAGGAGATTTTCTACCAAGTATATACACGGAACGGTTGTCTAACCGTTTCCCGAAAATTAAACTATAAAGCTAAGGCACGGCCATCCGTCTAATAGAATTAGCACATGTAGGTCGTTGCGCAGCAGTTGGATATTTGGATTACTTGGTATTGTGACGCACTCACTGTGAGTTCATGTCCCCCTTTTCTCTTAACTGTTTTCAGTTTTATAAACTGCGGGGGTGAAATACATGTTACAATGATTATGATTACTTTACACATGGTATGGTTAGCGTAAGGAGGGTTACTTTTAGATCATGTGAATGGGTAGGCGTACACTTGAGGTCATTAATCCTCAGGGTAGGACCGAGGGGCAGGAGCGGTAGATCTATTTGGGTGTAGCGAGCCCAGTCCCAGGTCCAGCATAACGGACCGTGGGATGACTTTGTTCCCGACGCATAAATTTGCTAGGTTTGAGCCTTCCTACTTGCATTTACACATATCAATGGCCTTGCAAACCATTGGTGATCTCTTTTTCCTTATTTGCTACATACCAGGTTTTTGATAAAGATAAAGGTTTATTTACTCATTTTCGCATGAACTCGCTCAACATTATTGTTGATTTTTCAACTTACATGTATTTCAGGGAATTAACGATCTGGCGCGGTATGGCTTGTTTTCCGCTGCATTAGGCCCGAGGTCATCCAGGGTTCGAGACTTGTGACTCTTTCCTGGACAAGTCACAGTCTCCGAACTGTGTTTATTTTAAGTTTGTGGTTGTAATGTTTAGACAAGTTTATGGTTGTCGGGTGTTTACCCGTTAAGACAATGTTTTACTGTTTTATTTTTAATGGATGATCTTGCATGTTTTAAATTCATATAGCTTTGTTATGATTAAGCTATGGTATTAAGAAGTCACACCAATTAACCACGCTTCCGCAAAGCCAGGGTGTGACAAAATGAGATAAGGCAATTCTATGCAGAAGAAGATCCTTCAAAAAGAAGATTCTCCTCACTCATAGGATACATGCCACCAGAGGATATGGATGATTACCTCAAGATCAAGGCAAGGCAAGCTAAAGTAAAAGCTAAGGTTGAGAGTGAAAATGAAGGTCTAAGCGACGAAGGCATTGCTAAAAGACTGCAGTTCTACTTCACAAAAGTAAAGCAGATAGAAGAATTTGCACAAAAGCTAATCAAAGAAAAGGCTGATCAAAAGAAAAAGTTAAGGAAAGAGTATCTAGCCTACATCATGAAAGAGAAATTCTATCCTGCTGAAGAACAACAGTTTGAAGAATGGCCATTAGTTGCATTAAAGCATGAAGCTGAGAGGATTGAAAGAATCAAAAATGATTCTACAAAGAAGAAAAATGCTCCAAACTGGAACAAATACAAAAAGCTCATTGCTGACCTCACTGCTAAGTACAAAGGAAAGAAAAAGGAGCTGGTGGATGCAAAGATAGACACTGCTGAAGCCATATCAAAATGGTCCAGGCAGCAGACTGATGAAGCCTATAAAAGGCTGAAGAAAAGAAAGATAACTGCTTCAAGTGCCTCAAAGAAACAAGAACATATGATGAAACTTGAACAGCAGATTGAAAACCTCAGAAAAATGTTCAAATCAGCATACAACCCTACTCTTGTGTCAGATCAAAAGGAAGGTAAACAGCTGACTGAGGAAGAGGTCAAAGGAAAAAAAGCAGAGTACTTCAAAGACGTTATCATGAAAATGGGTTTGAAAGAAGATAACTCAACAAAGCTTCAGAACCTTTTTGAGAAGGTGTTAAACAAGCCTGCATCACTAAACACTGCAACAGACATGTCAGAAATGGAAAGGCAAGAGCTTATTAAACAAGAAACTGCAGAAGACATAGCTGCAGCAAACAAAGTTATTGAAGAAGCCTTCAAAAGAATGTCTGAGAGCTTGCAAGTGTTTACAAGGCCATCATCCCCCAACTCATCTAAGAATAAGTCTCTCCCAAGAAACCCACTTGGATTTAAAATACTAAAGTGGAAGTCTGATCAAAAGACCCACGTATTGACCTTGGTCAGATCCAGTGGTGAAATGAAGTACATATCAAGGAAAGAAGCACTTGGCCTTGGTGTTGAAGATCTGCAGGATCTCCTTGAACTTTCATTGGGTAAGGATGAGGATGACCAGAGTTCCAAGGAATTTGAAGCTGAATTTAAGGAACAAGCTAAGGAACTCTTGATGAGGAATAAAAATCCAGAATAATGACAAGTTTTGGCATTATCTGTTCCAGGGGGAGATTGTTGGGATTGAACCCTACCAGAGGAACAAATAATGTAAAGCCAA